>NC_085138.1:89345265-89395265 GCF_035046485.1 Aedes albopictus | reverse complement strand
TGCTATCTTTGGCGCCATATGCAGCAATGTTGCCTGCTGGGAAGCTGGAGAATCACTGTAAAAGTTTGTCCAGTTGGATACAAATCGATAACTAATTAATGAGGCGTCCGATTTGAATGCGGTCTTCGGCAAAGTTGTAGCTGATAGAGTAGCCTAGGAGTATCAAGGGCCCACTAACTCTCTAGGTCACTTGGGGAAATGTTACGGTCGATTTAATGAAAAACATCGTTTTCCCATAGTAATTCCCATACAAACTTTGAAGGGCTTGTGCACTCTCAATTTTCAACCAAATGAGCTCAAATTTTGGGAGAAGGCATATAATCTGGTTAGGAATCGAATAAGCGGTGTGGAGCAAAAACGATTTTTGTGAACCACGCTAATGACCATCCGCTTATGAAGCGAACGTGTAGCCACTACTCCACGGGCCCCGGCGAAAATTTCTTGAACATTTTATTTAGGAATTCCACAAAGTAATCCTTTAGGAATTCCTTCAAAGTTTGCTTTATCATTTTCTTTAAGAATCTTTTTTGAAGAATAGTTTGTCTTCAAGAATGTTTGAAGTGGTTAATGCAAAGATGTCATTCAGTATTTCTATAAGCACTGCACAATGGGAAAAATAGGTATAAAACGCGAATAAATTCAATATCTCTGCTCGGAGTGGATGGATTCGAATGAATTTTTGGCACAAACTGTAAAAATCTCTATTGTTTTAAATAAGGAGGGTGTCATTCGCCGCACGATGCTGGACATCAGTGTTTTAAGCTCGTTTTACCCCGCTCTCTCTTACAATGTTGCCTCCGAGGATGTTTTCAATAGTACTTCAGAGTGTAGTGGCGTTCCGGTTATCATAAGTAATTTTAATCCCTACTCGCCCAAACTAACGATCTTCATTTTGTTTTTATCACTCATGTTCGAAAGCATTCTGAAATCAATATTGCACAGCCCAGCTCACTAAATAAAACAGTTCAAAAATAAGGCCGTTGCAAATATTTTTGTCACTTTTTGTCTCACCACTTTTTAGCTGGTCGAGGAGAGGATAAAAACAACAGAGCATTCAATCTGAAAAATATTAAAAACTCATCGGAATTGTTAAAGAATTTTTAGCAAGACACGATATTTTAATAACTATTTTTTATTTGCCCCTTAAAAATGCAAAATCTACCCAAAAAAGTCAAAATGAAATTTGTATCAGCCTAACTATGGTTAATAAATTTTGCAGTTAATTGATTTTAATTTAAAAAAATAAATTTATCACGGTAAAAAAAACCGAAAAACCACTACTCTAAAAGATTCTTGAAATGGCTTTATTAAGTATTTCTCGAAATATTTGTCTAGGAGGTCCACCAAGGATTCTATCAATAAAATCTGAGGATTCATCTAGAAGATCATCCAAAGAATTCTTAGGAAATTCCAAAAATAATTACAATTAAACAATCTCCAAGGATTCCTTCGGAACCAGATATTCTTTCAAGAAATTACATCGAAACTCCGCCAGAGGAAGCGTACATACATACATGCATACATACATTTATTTGTTCAACATCATTAAGATAAGACATAATCAACAATAGTACGCCGCAATACTCGGTTTGTGGCTGCCGCTCTCCATCCTCGGTCGCGCCCAATGCTCGTTAAGTCACACTCCACCTGGTCCGCCCATCGTGCTCTCTGCGCTCCACGCCTTCTTGTACCAACCGGATCCGTTGCAAACACCAGCTTTGCAGGGTTGTTGTCCGGCATTCTTGCAAAATGCCCTGCCCAACGTATCCTTCCGGCTTTGGCCACCTTCTGGATGCTGGGTTCGCCGTAAAGTGCAGCGAGCTCGTGGTTCATCCTTCTCCGCCACACACCGTTCTCCTGCACACCGCCGAAGATCGTTCTTAGCACGCGTCGCTCGAAAACTCCGAGTGATTGTAGGTCCTCCTCGAGCATGGTCCATGTCTCGTGCCCGTAGAGGATCAGCGGTCTTATTAGCGTTTTGTACATGGTGCATTTGGTGCGTGGGTGAATCTTTTTCGACCGCAGTTTCTTCTGGAGCCCGTAGTAGGCCCGACTTCCGCTGATGATGCGCCTCCGAATTTCACGGCTCACGTTGTTGTCAGCCGTCAGTAAGGATCCGAGGTAGACGAATTCCTCCACCACCTCGAAAGTATCCCCGTCTATCGTAACATTACTACCCAGATGGATCCGGTCGTTTTCGGTTCCGCCTACCAGCATGTACTTTGTTTTTGAGGCATTCACCACCAGTCCGACCTTAGCTGCTTCGCGTTTCAGGCGGGTGTACAGTTCTGCCACCGTTCCAAATGTTCTAGCGATAATGTCCATGTCGTCCGCAAAGCACACAAATTGACCGGATTTTGTGAAAATCGTTCCCCGGCTGTTGAGCCCGGCTCGTCGCATCACACCTTCCAGCGCGATGTTGAAGAGTAGACATGAGAGTCCGTCACCTTGTCGCAGTCCCCGGCGAGATACGAATGAACTGGATAGTTCACCCGAAACCCTTACACAGTTTTGCACACCGTCCATCGTTGCTTTAATCAGTCTAGTCAGCTTCCCAGGAAAGCCGTTTTCGTCCATGATTCTCCATAGCTCTGCGCGGTCGATACTGTCGTATGCCGCTTTGAAGTCGATGAACAGGTGGTGCGTTGGGACCTGGTATTCACGGCATTTCTGGAGGATTTGCCGTACGGTAAAGATCTGGTCCGTTGTCGACCGGCCGTCGATGAAGCCGGCTTGATAACTTCCCACGAACTCATTTGTTTTAGGTGACAGACGACGGAAGATGATCTGGAATAGCACTTTGTAGGTAGCATTCAAAATAGTGATCGCCCTGAAGTTCTCACATTCCAAATGGTCGCCTTGCTTGTGAATGGGGCAGATTACCCCTTCCTTCCACTCCTCCGGTAGCTGTTCGGGCCAGAGGAAGCGTACACCTTCTAGAATTTCTTCAAACATTCCTTTATGGTTTCTTTCAGGAGTTCCTCCAAATATTCCTTCAATAATTTTTCCACGGAAGTCGAGGATTTCTCAATTATTCCCCCACATAACTCTTTTGAAGATTTCTCCAAGTATTTATCTTGGCGTTTTTGCAAGTATTCATCATTCATCTTTGCGTTCTTTTGAAGTTTTCTTAAGAATTTCTTGCAAGGATTTCTTCGGAAATTCCTCCAAAGATTCCTTCAAGAATCACTGCAACGATTTAAAAAAAACTGCAAGGATTGTTCAAGGAGTTTCTCTAAGGTTTCACTAAGAGATTCATCCTAGAACTCCCCCAGGAAATTTCCGAAGAATTCATTGGATAATCATTCAAGAATTCCTTCAAGGATTCCTACAGAATTCTTTGTTCTCTATAGGAATCCCTTTCTGAAATTCCTCCAAAGAATTCTCTTCTATCCATCTGCTCTAGGAGTTTCCTTAATGATTCCTTCAGTTATTTTTGCTAGCATTCCTCTCCTTTTCTAAAAATTTATTTAGCGAGTTTTGATAAGACTCCTTCAAAATTATTTTGAGAAACCCTTTGGAAAATGATTCTAAATTTCCGTCAAGCATTTTAGCCAAGAAATTCTCCAGGATTTAATTATGATATTCCAGAAACTTATCCATATAATAGTTTAAAAATTTCTCTGAAGATTTCTGTTAGGGCTATTGTGCACTTAGTAATCTTCCGATCCCAAATTCATCCTATTCGAAAAGAAAGCGATTACAGCGGCACCAATTTATTCCATAATTTTTGTTATCATTCTCACTTTTAACAAATACTCAAAAAATAGAAAGAAAACAAAAAGTGCTTCATTCCTTTGTTTTGGGTAGAATAAAGTTTCTTCCAAAATTGCTTCAGGAAAGTTTCCAAAGATTTTCTCAGTATTTAAATCAATAAAACCTCTTGCGATTTCTCCAACGACTCATTCAGAATCCATTCGAGTATCCTCTTAGAACTTCTTAAAATGATTTCATCAAGCAATTCTCCAACTATGTTGTTAGAAATTTCCTTCATGATTGCCTCAGGAATTTTTCCAACATTTTTTTTAATTTTTTTTTGAAGTTTTATACACAAATTTCTCTAAAATTTCCTATTGGAATTCCTCTAGAGTTTCCTGTGAGGAGTGTTTTTGGTAGAAATGCTTTAGAAATACCTTCAATGAGCTCTTCTAGGATTCAGGAATTCAATGAATATCAGAAATTCAAATAAAAAATGTAAGAATTTTTTCACGAATTCCCACAAAAATATCTCCGAGAAATGCTACTGGAATTCCTTCAATGAATTCTTTAGGTATTCTTCCAAGGTATCCAACAGGATTTTTTCTATTGATATTTTCAAAGATTTCTTCAGCGACAACACCAAGGATTCGTCCGGATTTGCTATACGAAACTCTCCCGAACTTTCCAAGTGAAGAACTCCAAGAATTCTTTCTTGGATATCTTTTACGATTCATCTAGAAATTGCATCAAGGACTTCTTAACAAATTTCTCCAAGATTTCCTTTAAAAGTTGCTCCAGCGATTGCTTCGGGAACTCCTCCTAGTGTTTCTTTTCTTAAAGATTTCCTTAAGCTTAAACGATTCCTTTGGCGCTACCCCACATGATCCCTTCAGCAATTTCTCAGAGGAATCCTTCTAGATTTTGTTTAAGAAGTTTCTGCATTAGTTTTTTTCGCAATGCCTCAACAGACGATAGTTCCAAACGTTTGCCGGGACAGCTTGTTAGTTAATAATTTTCAATTTTACTAGTGAAGTACGTTTATTTTCACTTCTCTATTTTTTCACTCTCTTTGTACCATCATCTCCGGGTATCCTGGAATAAATTCCGATAAAAATCCTAAGAGGAATCTCTGCAAGAAATCCTCTGAAGAATTCTGAAAAACATTTCTTGCAGGCATCTTCGAGAAATTCTGGGATCGGAATCCAAGAAAAATCTCGGAAGGAATTCCTAGAATAATCCTGTATTGAATTCTGAGAGGGATGCCTGGAGGAATCCCGATAGCTATACCAGGACGATTATCGGGAGCAATCTCTGAAAGAAATCTGTGAAGAATCTCGGAATCAAGCTCTGAAAGGAAGCCCTGAAAAAATAATCCTTGAAAGATTCCCAGAGGAAATTGCAGGAGAATTTCCGGGAGGAATATGTAGAGAAATTTCTGGAAAAATCACTGGATGGATCCTTAAAGTATTGTTAGTATCCGGCAGACGTGCGAGTTCAACTTTCTATTTGACTATTTTCACATTTCTGTTTCTTCACTCTCTTCATACCTTCATCCAGTGGCGATTCCCTAACCTCAAATCTACCTGTTCAACGAACTTAAATTCAGTGGCGATTCCCTAACCTCAACTCTACCTGTTCAACAAGTGTAAATTCTTGAATTTTTTGGACAAATTAACTTGTAATTAGTAGAATTTGACGAGAATAGTTGTGTTCGCCCATTTCCAAATCGATTTGGATAGCAAAGTCTTTGCAATTGCAAGTTTTTGGGTCGTTGAACAGGTAAAAAGTGAGGTTACGAGACGCCACTGCTTAAATTCTTGAAATCTTCATCAAATTGGCTTGTAATTTGTAGAAAATGATGAAAATAGTCGTTTTCGACCATTTTCAATTTGATTCTGATCATGAATTCCTCGCAAACTCAAGTTTTAGGGTCGTTGAACAGGTAAAAAGTGAGGTTACGAGACGCCACTGCCTTTATCTCTGCCTTCACTCTCCGGGTACCTTGGGATGAATTCCGGGAGATATCCTGGGAAGAATCTGTGCAGGAATCTGGAAGAATTAAAAAAATATATATAGCTTGAAGAAAGCTCGAAGTAATTTTGAGATGGATTCTGAGATTGAGCTCTTGGCGAGATGCCTGGAAGAGTTCAGGTAGGAATACCAGATCGGTTATTAGAAGAATTCCAAGAAGAATCTTGAAAGGAAGCTCTGCAGGACCTGTAGTAATCCCGGAATGAATAATTGGAAGATTTTTTGGAGCAATTTGGAGAGGAATCCTGGGAGCAACCTTGAGAGGAATGATGAACAGTTCATCGCCTTCAATGATCGACTGTTATCTTTAATTGACACTTTCAATGGCTACGTAGTCTTTGTTCTTCAATAAGGTTTATTGGTTACCCAACGCCAAGGGATGGTGCCTTCATCAGGGAAAAAATAATGATCTCGTCTTGTCTCTTGTCTGTGTTTAATCTTAAGATTTCAACTTGATGCCTTTTGATCAGCGCAAATAGTTCATTTGAAATTTGAAAGCTAAAAGCTTCAAAGATCAAAGACATTCATTTTAGAATTGCTGTCCTTTAAAAAGGACGTTAGGTGGATATAGTTTAACAAAGTCGTGGGAATTAAAGTAAAAAATCCTTTAAAACAAAACTCGAACAAATTCTGCTGTTTTTAATGTCTAAAAACAACTCTCAACCAGAAAACTTTACATTTGACGCCATATTATGAGCACAAGGAACCAACGAGTTGGCTGGTTGCACCTAGGAGCATCCTCCTCAGTGTGCATGTGCTGGTAATCTTTCGGTTTTGGGCGAGGATGGTGCCTGTCATTTCAGAATGCTTGCCAATGAAGAAAAGTAGAAAAAATGCTGATGCAATCGATCGCCCATTGAAGATCGTGTACAGAAGGTTTGGGAATGGCTGCAGCGCTGATTCACCCTGATAGTGGATTGTCGATTCGTAGTAGCAAGTTGACAGATTGTACATTATTATCATATTGAAACGGTGCTTACGACAAGAAAATTTCCATTACGAAAAGTCCCTGGACCAACCAGTAACCGAACCCATCACCCTCAGCATGTCCATTAAATATGATATTTTGAATATGTTTGCATTCGATTTGTAGGGGAAAAATCAATTTGGCCACTCACCCCCTTTTAGAAATGTCATAACAGAAAAATAAAAATGCTGAATTTACTGTGGACACTGAGCTGTTAAACATACTCTGTGCCAGTTGAGATGTAATACTACTAAGAAGAAGAAGAGGTGTCCACAATGTTTGTTGCACGCCATACTTGGTGTAGGCACATATTATGATCCGAAGATTCATTTGACCGCATTGCATCCAACAGAATGCATATGCATTGTGCATAAACCATACCACAATCACATTATTTGCAAACATGCCCACTTGTTCTGTTGCCATGGCCGGCCGTCCTAACCCAATCACCGGGCAGGGCCATACTAGCAGCTAGCAGTGGTATGTTTATATCGTTCCATCCAATATTCGGCGTATCATGCCTTCATATTTTAGTGGTTTTGACAATCTGCTTTGGCTGGTGCCATAACTTGGCACCTTGCCGCGCTTTCTGTGACCTTGCGCCCATTACCGACACCATATAGATGCTGCTGGTATATATGTTATATGTACGTTATGTTGGTCCGGGTCGGGCTGCACAACCAGCTAAGTATGCCACACTCCAAAGTGGCACTTGCCCTGGCTGGTGTCAGTACACGAGCACCGAATGTGAAATTTAACGTTACTGCATCGCCATCATCACCCTCCGGATTGGATCGGGCGGGGAGCGCATCCAACCCAACCCAGTCAGTCAGTAATCGATTCCTCTCAGACGTCCTCTCCATGATGGCACTTTCAAGGGCGGGCGTTTCGCGACTCACCAAACAACAAAGTGAAAATTTCGATACACATCCGTCCGTTTCCAAGTGGCGGGCGGCATGGCGCGATGTGATGCCCGGAGTGTTGGTTGATGTTGTGGCAGGCGCAGTATCATAACGTCCGAGGCCATAAAGTCCCAGGACTTTATGGCGCATTTTTTCGGGGCATAACGTCCGAACTTGCAAATACGCCACGAAGTCCAAGGAAAGAAGGCACATAGGATATTTTGACGCATCCAAACTTTTGGACGCTATTTCGCAAAAAAACGCGACCTAATGTCCGGGACTGTATGGCCTCGGACGTTGTGATCCGGCCCCGTTGTGGCACTATTTTGAGCGTGTTTTTGTTTGATCAGTTAAAACATCAATCGTGTTGAGGTGGACGGGGCACAGTGGTTTGCATTAGGTTTCAAAACTTTTTTACGAATTCATCTTATGTGCCATATTTAGATACGTATTTCGAGTCGAATACGAGACACTGAAGACGACCTTACAGTTGAGGTTGAAATACGTACCTCTCAAAGGATGCAAATTCTTAGTGAAATTAAAATGAACAACCCGATTTCCTTTTTACTATCATTACATTTGTCCAGCATTTGGCAACCCGCAATCCAAAGCGAACCTGTGTCGCTGTTGCCTTTACGATTTCTGACGCAGAGGTATGCACGATCTGCCGGTATAGGCGAGAGAATGCATCATCAATACCTTTTCTTTTTTAACAATGTTATGCATTCTGAAAAGCCTGTTAATCCGCAGCAAATGTTCATTGGCTCCTTGGCACATACGATACGGAGCGGCTGACGAGATGTTGCCGTTCCATAATTCTGTTCAATTGTATTCAATAACGCTGCATAGTAGGCCTGGCCGCTTCAATACTTGTAATACATCTCCGATGCCTTGCAAGTATTGATAACGTCAAGAAAAATGGTAGAAGTAGTCGATTCTATCATTTTCCAGGATTCTTTCAATGAATGGCTGTGTATGTGTAGACTAGACTAGACTAGCAAATGTTCATTGGCTCCTTGTGCCAGTACAGCTGATCTAGCAGTGAAGGTGTAATCAGAATTTTTCGAAGTAGATTTTTTTTCGTTAAAATTCTCTTTGCATACATTTGAAATTTAAGTAAACTTGTAAGCTTAAAGTCTTGGATAAATTAATCTCAAATTTGTGTCGCCTTTATTGTACGCCCTTTCCAACAACTAAAACCACTGTGCATCAAAAGGAGGCCCTTTGCAGAAAGTGCAAAAAAAACTTCAAAAGCGAACCGACCGTCAAACCGTTCGTCGCGTCACTCACTGGACATGGGCGATTTGCATTTGGTTGCACCTCGTTGTTGTCGTCGCCCGCCGTCGTTACCACTGTAAACTCCTGCCTGCCCTAACCCGTACCTGTTGGAAAAAGAGGGAAGCAAATATCCGTCATCGTCCTCCACTAGCGTAAAGCGCAGTTCATATCGTTCTGGGGTGGAAACCCCACACCCACCACCACATGACAAAAAGGAATTCCATTGGACTGACCCAGCGAAGGACGACGACGACGGTTTTGAATCGGAATTTGTTCCGGACTTCTAATTGGATCGATGTTGTTGCTGCAAGCGGCGGGCCTCAATTACGTGGCAGTTAGTTAATTGGTGTTCACACAACAATCCTAGACCGTGGTATTATCATTTTCATGTGTGATACAATACGATTATCAAGGAGTGGAACATTGTAAATCTGTGTTAGATGGGGATTATGAAGTAGAATCTATCGCAAAACTCCTAGAAATGACGTAAAAACTTTTATCTGGTTTCAGTTTTTTTATTTTTTTTAAATTCCATTTATGTATCTTTCTTATGGAAAAGTTCTTCTTCTTCTTCTTCTTCTTCTTCTTCTTCTTCTTTATGACTCTACGTCCCCACTTAGACTTGGCCTGCCTCGCTTCAACTTAGTGTTCTATGAGCACTTCCACAGTTATTAATTGAAAGGCTTTCTTTGCCTGCCATTGCATGAATTTGTATATTGTGAGGCAGGCACAATGATACTCTATGCCCAGGGAGTCGAGAAAATTTCCCCGACTGGAACGGGAATCGAACCCGCCGTCTCCGGATTGGCGATCCATAGCCTTAACCACTAGGCTAACTGGAAAAGTTGTTTATCCTTAAGAAGGAATATAATTTGAATCTTTATATTCTCTATAAAAATATAAAATTAGGAGTATGCAGTGTGTAAAGGAAATAACAAGTCAATAAACTTGTTAGAAACCACGTCTCACATCGAACAGTCAGGTTCGAATCACTTTACCGAAGAACCCTTCGGGCGATCGAAAGATACCTACACTCAGCGAAGTAAACTACCGAAATTCATCAAAATACCTTATGAAATTTAGCCATAACAGTAAAGTATGGAGGCCATAAGAGTTACCTTATGAAAATTGAACATGCTTATTATGACCTAATTACATAACATAAACTTATGAAAAGAGCAGAAAAATCACAAAATGATGCAGACTGGAATCGATCCATGAACGTCGAGATCACTGAGCTCGTGCCCAACCCACGCGGCTATCGACGCTTGAGAAAATCGTGTTGCTAAATGTGTATAAAAGCCAAACTGTGAGTCGATTCTGCGTCATAGACCGACCTTATGAAAATCGTTCTAACCGTTATGAATTGTTTAAAGACCATTTCATAAGTTAGACTTTATGATAATCTTAGGTTTATTTGCCTGAGTGTACGTTAGGGCGGCAATTGAATTGGTCTGTCGTTGGCACTCTTATGGTAAAAATAGCACCTCTACTAGGAAAGTTACCGACCACCACACCACACAAGACGACGACCGGGACGGGTGTGTCACCGTTTGTAGTTGTTGTTGTTGTTGCTGTTGTTGTTGTAGTAATTAATTGAGATCACTTTGGTACGGATCAAGTACCTACTCTTGTGCTCACCAGACCAGACAAGGGGCAGTTAAGAGCGGGGGTTTTTGTTCAAGACGTAACCGGTGCCTTCAGCAGTACCGGGCGACGACGGCGGTTAGCAGGTGTGTGGTGATTGCTGTAATTCACCTAATGTGTCATCGACACTGACGGTGGTCGATGTTTTTGTCGTTTCTTCAGGGTGGTAGGACTGTTCAACTTTATTATTTTGAGTAAATCAATATTGTATTGGTCGGTGCTAGATACTCTTCAAGGTTGTCACAAAGTTCAGCGACTGAAATCAAAGATAGGTAGGGAATGTTAGGTCATATTTAGTATGAATAAAATCGAATTCACCACACTTATAGTTTTGAACATATTACAAGCAAAGCGTTCGGTATGAATAAAATAGTGCATATTTACAACAAGTTAACCCCTTTGATTTACACACGTGCCGCTGTCCAGGCCTGTGAACGAAAATAATTTGTGCTTCGTACACGTAAAATTCAGCATCTGAGTAGTTCCGTGTCAAAAATTGAGTTCAATCCACCAAAGCAAACCATAGTTACAGCATCTCAAACTTGGCCATTTTGTATGAAAATCGGCGATTGCCCGATCAACTATACACCACAGTGTATATAGATTTCTACTGGAAGCTTGTTGGAGTTTCTCCCAACATTCTACCCAGAGGTTTTCCCGGGTTAGCTCCCGAGATTTTTCCAGCGTTCCTCCCTGGATTTCTGCACGAATTTTTCCCTTAGGTCTCTGCTGGACTATATCCCAAGATTCCTTTCAAAAATGTTTCTGGTAAGCTCCCAGAGTATCTTGCAAGATTTGTTCTGGAAATTATCCAACTTTCCTTCATGGATTTCCCTTTAGAGGCTTTCCAGAACTGATTTCCAACAGTATTGCCCGGGATTTTTACGAGATTTCTGCTGATAATTTTCCAGGAAATCCTTCCGGAGTATTTTTTCGAGATTTTTTTGCAATTCCTTGCGAGATTCCTGCCGAAGTTCATCCCGGGATATCAAACTTCCTACAGGCATTTTCCCTGATAACCCCCCCCCCCCCAATTATTTCCAGAAATTGTTCCTATGTCTCAGTTTTTCTCGGGATTTCTTTAGAAGTTCCACTAGAGATTTCTCTAATAGTTCTTCCTGGAGTGAGTCCAAGAGCATTCTGAGAAAATTTCCTGAAAAAAAAAACCGACCAAGCATCTTTTAGATAAACCCCAAAAGAAACGCCCAGAATTCCGTGTTAATTTCCAGTAATGATTCCGGGAAGAACTCTTGTAATAATCCCGGGAGGATCACTAAGAAAATCTTGATGATCTCTGCCAAAAAATCATGCCAAAAACTATACGAGCATAAGCCTGGAGATATTACTGAAAGAAACCACGGAAAAAAAACTCTAGGGGAAATATCAACAATCGCTCGTTCAGAAATCCCAAAAGGAACTTTGCAAGCTTGGGAAAAAGTTCAGGATAAATCCGAAAAAAAAAACTCTGAGGGACATTGCGGTAGCAACAGTAAAATAAATCTTCAAAGATTTGATATGCTTGTAAGCGCAATCAGTGTCATCTTCGTTGAGTTTCCTCTTCATATGGGACAGTTATGCGATTGCGTGCAGAGATACGGGAGAAACTTGAAGAGAAATCTCGCGAGAACCTTTGACAAATATCCCGGGATGAGCTCTAAAAGAAAACCCGCGGAAATTTCTCGTAGCAATAATATGAGAAAATCCGGGACAAATCCCGTGAGGCAGCAAAACCTCTTGAAGATAACCCGGAAGGAACTAATGCTAAAAACTCGTGAAAAACTCCTGAAGAGGAACTTGTTACGAACAAAAAAAAAGGTCACTCTGCATGGCTTCATTGGCCCACGTTGAGTGCCATATTACGAACACATGGCGTGCCATATTATGAACGATGGAATCCTACCAATGTTCCATTACGAAAAATAAATAGAACATTACATCAGCACAATTAAACAACGTCATAAATTCACAACAAACAGCACATACAATACATGAAATTTGTTCTGCTACCCTTATGGGTAACAAATTCCGCTCACAGGATGACGAGTACAAGCTTTAATTGAATAGGTTTTGCTTCATCAGTCAATCCTGGAATAGTGTTTTATATAGCTGATTGCCTTCTTGTTTACAGTCAGTTGTTATGTGTTCAAAGCTTAATTTTGTCGAGAAATATCAATCCTAATTGGGCTGCTCCGAATCCGGTTTATTTGAAAGGACTTCGAATGAATGAAACAACAAAATAAACAATGCATGGCCCACGTTGGGTTCATATTACGGACAAACAATAATGGAACCCCACAAATGCTCTATTCTATTTTTTATTACGAATAATAAATAGAGCATAACAAATGCATAATACAATATAACATCATATCATATATAACTAAAGCTAACAACACAAAACATAGAATATGCCCTGTTACTCTTGGGTAAGATACTTAGATCACAGAAAGACGTGAGTTTATTTATCGGTTTTGGGTCCATCAGTATATTCTGGAATTGTGTTTTCTGTGGCAGTTTGGCTTTTCTTTTAGTTAACAGCAAGAGGCTGTAGCTGTGTTCATAGCATGCTTTTTGTCTAGGAATACTAATCCTAATTGGGCCACTCCGAATCCGGTTTTCTACAAGTCGGCTTCAATGAATTCTAAAAGTTAGGTGGAATTCTAAGAGGCAGGCCAAGTTCCAGTGGGATTATGGAGCCACAAAAAAGTAGAATAATAATAAAAAGAAGAACTCCTGTCAGAAATCCTAGGAGAAACAACATAAGCAATGTCATTTAAAGAAAAATCCCGAAATAAACTCTTATGAGACATTCCGCGACAAAATGTGTGAACTATCCTGAGAGAAACTGCTGTAGAAATTCCGGGATAAATTATCAGAGAATTCTCACGAAGATTTCCTAGACAAAACGCAACAGAAACTGCGGAAAAAATCTCGCGAGAGACTCACGGGGAAAACCTCTTAAAGAAATCGTGAAAATAAATTGAGCAGGAGCCTCGTAAAAAAACTCCAGAAGAAATACCGGAAAAATCTGTTAAAACCTCCGAGAGAAATTCAAAGAGGAATACTTAGAAAACTGACGTGAAAAAAATGAAATGTTCCCGAAAGAACTCCTGTAGGATTTTTTTTAGGAAATCCTAGTGTAATCTATTCTAGAAACTGGTCCACGGGTTTCCACAGAAATTTCTTTTGAAATTCCTCCTGGGATTCCTTAAGGGATTTTATAGAAATTTCATTCAAAGAGTGCTACATAAGTACATACATGTATTCTTTCATGTATTTTTTGAAACATTTCTGAATGAATTCCTCCAGAAATATTTTCAGATTTTTTTCAGGAGTTATTTTTTGGGACTTTTCCAAAAGTTCCCAAGAAATTATTCTAAAAATTTCTTCAGGAAATTCTGCAGGGAATTCTCCAAACGGTTCTTCAAGTCCAGGAGAAATTGTTTCACAAAGATTTTGGGATTATTTCAGAAATTACTCTGGGGCTTTTTTATAGAATATCAAATTTTTCTTCCAGAACTTTTTTCCTGATTTTTTTTTGCGTTAATTTCTCTTGAGGTTCATCCGTGTATTATTTCATTTATCCAGGGATTTTCTCGGATATTGATTTGGAAATTCCTCTAGAAAGTTATTAAGAGATTTTTTCTGGATGTTTCTCCAAGGGGTTTTCTAACAACTCTTTCAGGCATTATTTTAGATTTATTCAGACCTTCCCTCGGAGATTCTCTCAGTACTATTTTTCCAAAAATTCTCTGGAAAAATCATGTAAAAGTTACTCCTGAATCTATTCCTTACGATTTTTTTAAATTTTTTATCTATGAATACCTGCAGGTGGTTCTTCAGTTCTTCCTATTGCCAAAGATTCCTTCAAAAAATCATGTTTTAAATCTTCAAAGGCTCTCAAAAGCATTCCTCCAGGATTTTTTCGTCTGCGGGATTTCCTTCAAACATTTCTCTGGGTAGTGGTTTAAGGATTTTTGAGTACAAGTCAAAAGAGGTATCTCTAAGAGTTCTTTCAAGGATTGCTTCATAAAATCCCCCAGGGATCCCTCAGAAATTTATTGAAGGATTTCTTCAAGAATGCCACTAGTATTTTAGTCTGTGAATTCTGCAGATATTTTTTAGGAATGTCTTAGAATTTCCTCAACGGTTTTTCTCAGGAACTCCTCAAGTGGTTTCCCAATAATTTTTTCCTTGGGATTAATTGCAGAGTTCTACCATAGGTCTCTGAAGATTTTTTCAGAGAATAAATGAGATATCTTAAGATTTTTAGGTATTCTCCAAGGTTTCATCCTATGCATTTATCCAGGAATTGCGCACAAATTAACAGATTTTTTTCAGGAATTGCTTCAAAAAATGTTCAAGAATTCTTTTGGGAGTTTCCGAAGGTATCTCCAGGAGTTTTTAAGTGATTTCTTCAGACAATCCTCCAGGGATTTCTTAGTAATGCCTTCAGGGATCCATTAGTCCTCTAATATCCAGCCCCGCCTTTTGACGGAGTATAGTTTGAGCATATTTTTGTATTTTTCCTGGCCTGGGCAATCGAAACTTTTATATTTTTAGCTGATATTTTGGACTGTTCTGTATATCTCAAAATAGTTTCGGTGCATTTTATAGCGTATTCACATTTTTTTTAATCATTGAAAAATTGATGTTTTGGTCACCTTTCATATGTCATTGTTTCTTGTGTATTTATTTGCAACAATTAACGTAATTGAATTTTCTCCTCAAACATTCTATTATAATAAAAGAGTTTAAGGGAGTTGAATACACACTAAAATGATTTTCATAAAAAATACACGGAAAATAAAATTTTCCATGAAAAAAATAATAATAATATTTTAACAATAATTTTAAAATCTCAAAATGGGATTCGATCCCAGGTCCTCGGCGTTATGGTCAAGTGTTCTAATCATCACACCAGGTCCGCTCCACAATAAAAATTATAAAAATCAAAAACCAAAATTAACAAAACCGAAAATTAAAAAGACTCATCTTCCAGAACATGTTTAAATCGTTTTTAGACTAAGAAAAATGATATTTAGATCAAAATAAAAAATTGGGTATCAGAGGGTTAAAGACACGGTTGTTAAAAACCAAGGATGGTTACCACAATGGACGCCATGCTATTCATTCCGATTTTCAAGTACACAAATCCGATTATCTAGTAGGCAAACTAAACAGAAAATAAAAATATGAAAAAAATAATCAAGGCGATTTTATAATGTCCAATTGGACGAGAACATTTCCTATTCGCTTAACATGTAGAAAGCACAAAAAAACTCAGGTAGTTTTTCTTATGTTTACGAAAGCGCTCATACTGGAAATTAGTTTTTTTTTTTTAATTTGACCTTAAAAGCTGGTTACTCAGTGAGTAACTTAGAGTACCTTAATAACTCCACTGGACAGCATCCTTTCGCAAGCGCTCCAGTATTGTCACGTCTCTCATTGCATCGTGCTCACTATTTTAATGGTTTTTCTATGAAAATTTAATGCAATACTTAAACACAATACTGCCGTCAACACATCAACATCCTCGTGCTCATTATTCTACCATGATCTGGTAGAAAGTGAAAATTTTGTATGAACAAATGTCTAAGAAGGGGGAAGGGGGGGGGGTCTGAGATGGCCAAAAAGAAGTCTACGTATTTTATGGACAGCGCCTTATTTTGTGTAATTGACCAAAAGTTCTAGAAAATATTGTGGATTTGGCATCTAGTGGATTGGTTTCCAAAATAGCATCATGGACCATAAACTAAACTACCAGAAATGCCAGACACCTCCTAGAATCTTGTATGGAATGCTTAAAAAAATAGCTTACATATTCTAGAATATTGTATCTTTTGTTAACTGCCAAAAGATCTTGAATCGATTAACCTTCCGTAACTCGCGCGGTTGACTACCTGCGTCAGCACCACGCTAATGCTGAGTACAAAAAGTGAGATTTTTTCAACGTGTTGTACAAAATACAACAGCGCGATCGCTCGAGGGTTAACAAATGGGTAAGAAAATCAGCGAGATACACTTTGTCTAATATCTCTTAATCAGTCGATTACAATGAGAGTCTAATAGAGGTGGGGAAGAAGATACTTCGTGTGCGTGAGATCCGTGTCTGGTGCAAAACATGTCACTACTACAAGCAAAGCGAGCTCCCATAAGAACGCGTGTCAAATAGTGACGTCACTATTTGTGTTTACATTTTTCTTTGCTTACTAATACATAGCCATCTCTTCTTCTTCCCCACCTGTAATATACTCTCATTGAGTCGATTAGCTCCGAAGTACTTAGTATTCATGTTTATGGTGTAAAAAGGACAAAAATGATATATCTACTAAGTTAATCAGTTTTGGCATTAGCTAGTTATTTCGGCTGTCCGGTTCTTGCATTTTTCCCACAATATATAAATTCAAAGCTTTCATTTAACATATTGTTAGTTTTCATAAAACTCCTGTGTATTTATAATTTGTTATTTATAATTTTGTTGAAAACAATAACCTGCTAGTATACACTTTGTATAAGGTCAGCATTATTTATTGAGCAATAATTTCCCATAGACTGGTCAAAAACTAAAGCAAGATAGCAAGTGAATATAATAATAAAAAAGAATTTACTGAAACACTCTTCGTAAGATATCTCAGAAATCAAATGTCGAATCGAAATAAAATGTCAGGGCCTTTGATTCAAGGATATTGAAGCTTTCATTTGGTGCTTAGAGAACCCAAATCGGTTGACAGACGGCTGAGAAATTTATTATGGTACCCTTGGTAAAAATCTCTCAAAAATTTAACCTCTATTACCCCCAATTACTCTTTGAAAGATATCTCGGTAACCAAATGTCCAATCCTAATGAAATTGTATAGGGTTCTACTAGAATGTTGTAGCTTTCATTTGGTGCCAGGAGAACCGAAATCGGTTGACAGACGGCTGAGATATTTATTATGAAACACTTGGTCAAAAACCTTAAAAAGTTTAGATGTATGACTCATAAGTACTCGGTAACCAAACGTCCAATCGAAAAAAAAATTCAATTGCGTTCTACTAGGATGTAGTAGCTTTCATTTGCTTCCAAGAGAACTCAAATCGGTTGACAGACGGCTGAGAAACATGCGTTACTTTTTTTTTGTAACGCACATACACACACACATACACACACACACACACACACACACACACACACACACACACACACACACACACACACACACACACACACACACACACACACACATACAGACATTTGCTCAGTTCGTCGAGCTGAGTTTATTGGTATATGAGACTCGGCCCTCCGGGCCTCGGATCGAAAGTCGGTTTTTCGAGCGATATTTATACCCTTCTTATGGGTGTAAGAAGGGTAAAAAACACAATACTCTATATTCATCGTACCGATATTTACGATACCTATTCTATACGCATTAAAGCACATAGAGACGAGCGTCGGTACCGTACATTGTAAATAATGAATGGTTTCGACTAATTTGAAGTATGCATGTAAAAATTTTAGTCGATAGTTGACGTCAGACAACAGACGTGTAGCTTCTGTTAATTTCACGAGAGAATTAAGTTAAATGAGAGTACTTTACTTCCGATCATTATTCCGAAGCTACAAAAATGTTTAACAAAATGTTTTTTACACCCCCAGTACGCCCAAACTTGTATCATTTGCACAAATTAATAGATTCGATTCCAATCCTTCCGAGTGTGTGGATGGTGTACCAATTCGTAAACACAACACATGGCGGTTGTGGTTGGTCGGAAATCGAAACATTCTATAATTAAATCCACTCCGCCTATCAGAACGACATCAGCAGCATCGACGACAACGACGACGACGACGTCGATGACTTGTAGCAGGGACATGAGCGACAACAAGCCAGGCGTACGGTACCCCGACCGAGAGCGGAAACCAGACCAATGTCGCGCAAGTGGATTTGCTTATTACAGGGCGGCGTTGACAAAGACGATAGTAGACGATGGTGGCGGTTACGACTACATTCGCGTTCCTATACTTACTGACTGATGTGCGATTCAGCGATGCCTGTCGAAGTGCACCTCCAATGCTTTGTTTGGCTTCTGTTCAAAACTGATAGAAAGAAACACACCGGCCGGTGGTCGTTATCTATCGATTTCACCAGGATATATGATTCAGTGCGGTTCGCGCTGTCCCAAATATATTGGGTGCTGCCCAGTAACCGAAAAGTGCAACGTCGTTGTTGTTTTCGTATGACACGGACGTCATGGTTCACCGGAATAGTACAAAGAAAAGCGTGACCGCCACCAGCCAACCGAGTGAGTGAGATGCACCCTTACCAGGGTTACGTACGATGACGCGACGCGAAGATGACAACGAACGGTGGCGACGACGACGACGACGAAACAACTAGAGCAAGTCCCTGGAGACAGTCGACGCTGGCGCTGATGTGACCGGACCATTTCCTTTGTTGACGCTGTTGACGCAATGGACAGATGGATGGCGATTTGACCTTAATTGGTGAAACGTGGTGTTATAGGGTATTGGTTCCCTTATTAAGCATGTGGCTCCCATTTTCATCCTACGAAAATCAAGGGATTGGAGCGCTGTTTGTTTTGTTTCTTATTTTTGTATTTTTTGTTAGAAGTGAGCACCCATGTAAACACAAAGAACGGAATCAATCGGTGCCGTAATCGCTTGTTTTCGAATAGGATGAATATGGGAGCGTGAGATTACTGATGGCACACATACCCTACTTGTTTGTTTCCTCGTCGGAACTTCTGGGTTTGAGGCTCACACTGCTGAGCATCATCGATAAATTTAACTTCTTTGGCCGTTGTGGCGGCCATTTTGGGATTCTAATAAGTCTGTCCTTAAGTGACCACCATAGATTTCAAAAGGGATTCTAGGAGGTCGGAGTCTTTGTCTCTGCAATTCATACGATAATACTGGTATGATGATAGAGTAAAAATACTGTAGAACTATTTGGCAAAAGTTAGGCGGTGTGCCTATTGGTTTATTACCGTAGGCAAAGTGTCAGAGTATAGTCACGCTTTGTGCGAAAACTAGAGCGGTATCAAATTTCTTCCGAAAGCAGACACTTCGGATGAAATTTTACAAGAATATTCCGAAACTTCACGGATGACTTCCAGCCTTACTTTTAGTTGAGCCTGAGCGAAAAATCCTTGTTTTTTACTTAGAAACGGTTTGACAGGTCGATTAGTTCTTTGACTTCATGTAAATAGGGTAGAAATCTACTTCGTCATATGCGGTTATTCCCGTCATATCAGGCGGGAAATAGCCAATGTGTGCTGATATTCCTACTTACCTTTGCCAATGGCTCATCAGATGGAAGCAAAAAGATGTAGACTATCAATAACACTAGTTTACAAAATAAAACGAAAGTCGTGAACTTCTGCCAACGACCAAAATTGTTGAAGCACAATTTAGTGCTGATTTCGAAACCGACCTTCAAAAAATTTTAAGTAGAATAATTTTTAAGTTTTAGCTCAATATTGAGTGTTACAACTTTTCAAAATATGTAATTGCGTATGTATATTGCGTTTTGTTCAACCAATTTTAAATCTTTTTCCATATATTAAGAGCTGAATACAATACCATTTGATCATCTGAATAAGGTACACCGGGGCAAGTTGAAACGGGTGGGGCAAGATGAAACAGCGGATTAACATGCTGTTTTCTAATGATGATAAACAGTTTGATCGCCATAACACATAGTTTTTGATTCAAACAATCTTTTAGCGAAGGAAAAAATTTCAAATTATATTGAAATCTATTTCAAAACTTCGTGTTTCATCTTGCCCCACCCGTTTCAACTTGCCCCGGTGCACCTTACAGGTTTTGCGTCAGATTGATGAATTTCAAGATATTGGCGAGTTTTTGGGACGATCTCCTTAAATTTTAGAAAATTTCCTAGATTTTTTTTAGAATGTAGTTTTTTTCAATAAGAAAAAAAACATTTTAAAATTCTTTCTCGACGTTTATTTGACATATCATATGTAGGCGAGTTACAGTATAAATTTTAGCTCAATCGGAGCATTGATTACGGAGAATGAGATGTTTGAAGTGAGCGACTTTGTTTAAAAATAGAACAAAAATCGATTTCAAACCATCACCCTTGTATGGAAAGTCGTAAAAATGTGCGCTCTACTGTATTTTTTTCCTTCGCGTTTTCGAACTCAAGGCATGATTCTACACCAAAAAAGATCATCAGCTTACCGAGTTTAAAAATGCTGTAAACTAGTGTTATCTTATCTGATAATTGATTTCTGCCCGAAACGACCTGAAAGTAGGCCATCAAAAATGAGATTGCTGAGATCTCATAGTGCGCTTTTATTTCAGAGCACTATAAATGTGCATTAAATTTAGGAAAATGCTTAAAATAGTACATTTAACACAAAAATAAAACTTGCAGTTTACAATTTTGATACGGATATAGCCGTTTATTACCCTGACCAAGTTCGCAGGGGTTGACGGTATTAAAGTGAAGGAGTTTCATTTTGATTATTGTAATGTAGTTTTCTTTAGTGAAACATATCACCTTTTTAACACTTTAATGCGCCTCCAACGGTTCATCACGAACCGGCTGCTGCAGATGGAGTATGGCTGATCATATGCATCAGACATGCTCGATAAACAGGAGGAACCGCCAGGGCTCAGTAGAGTCTATTCCCAAGCAATAGTTCCAAGTCGGTTGGATTTGAGAAGGTTTTGATGATCGTTACAAATCCTAATAAAAGTATTATAGGATTTGTGACAGGTTTTGGAACCTTTAACAGCCAGCTGACTTCAAAATGTTGTTTGGGCTCTATTTCCCACGTTTCTCGGTTGATTTTGATTAAAAATTTATTAATGTCATAGTCGCTTTTTTGATTTTTTACAATGTTAGTTGGTCATATTTTCTTTAAGTAATGCAATTAAAATCAACCGACGAATTAATAGTGGGAAGGAGATTTGCAGCACTTAATTGTGCTGATAGATTCGAAGCTAACGTGCGAACACTTAAACGCATTGTTGACATCAATGCGTTCGACGTGACATTTTGGACAAAAGCTGACTGCTTTTTATTAACTGAACAACGTTACTTTTGTATGACTAGGTTGACATTTCTAGGCCACGCATGAGAAAATGACATGGTTTATCGAGGTAGGACCGATAGGACAGAACGAATTTGAATATTTTTCATAGTATTTGTAGGGGGATGAATACATAATAGTTGACAAGCAATTTTTGTTTTAAATATTACAATCAACTGACCAACTTAGCGTATTTTTGTTTATCTCTTAGATGGTGCTATGACACCAAAAGAAAAATATCAGGAGTTCAGTTACATGTTTCTGCGGGTTTTTCACAGATGACAATTTAAGGACACAAGAGATGAACACAGAGAAGTAGAAATCAAGAAAACAATTTGGCACAGAATCGACTATATTTTAACATACGGGTTCGACTGATTCGATGAATCTATCTAGAAGTATCTAGAAGACAATTGACGCTAAGATTGGAAAAAAAGCTTGCAGTTGGAACTAGACTAAAATAGTGGCGATAGGAAACAATGCGATAAACAGCATTATTATTCATTCTTTAATATTTAACCGTAGGCTTTTCGCCGGTTGACAGTACAGTATTTAGCTGTGTACGAAGATACGGATTAGTTGGTGTATAGATGACAGGGTTCTCACGGAAAGTGCTTCAAGCGAGGCTTACATAACAACTGACAATAAAGAAACCTATTTTCCTTGACTTTCTACGCAATGGACATCCGACCGAACACACGTGTTTTTGTTAATCTCTTAGGCATTATTAAGACATGACGTATGTGCATGACGAAACAACTAGCAGGACACAGTTCCAGACGTCTCTTTTTAATAACGACATTCAGCATATTTCCAATAAAACTACACTTCAATAAAGCAAAGACTAAAGCTGCTATGATAGAACAGATCAGAATGACTTAATTGACTATTACCTTGGAGATCTACTTCGAATAACTGACAAATTGACAAGAACCTAACTAAATACATGGACCATACTACAAAAAAAAATGACAAAAAGAAAAAAAGGGGAAACTTTTATTAAAACTATTTTTGTTCAACGCAGGCCAAAACAGTGTCGACTTGGGCCACGATATGCCTACGTACTTCTGTGTGTTGAAACAAAAATAGAGGCTCATAGAAGCAAACGTAGGGAAAGGGTGCGGTGTTAGAACATAAGCACAGTGTGCTACCGCCGTAATCACTATGAAAAAAAAAAAAATAAAAAGATATAGCCGTTTATTAGGGGCCGTCCATATACCACGTGGACAGCTTGGAGGGGGGAGGGGGTTAGCGAAAAGTCCACGCTTGTCCACGGAGAGGGGGGTGGGGGTTCGCCCAATGTCCACGTGGGCAACATTAACATATAAATTAGGAAACAAGAATCAACAAACGAAACAAATTATGTCGCATTATTGATGAGATTCTCTTCAACAGTTCTTTCATACATTTTATTTTATTATACGTTGTCTTTTAGTTGTAAGTTACTTCTTCAAGGGAAAAAAATATGGTACTGATTCACAGACTTATTTGTTCTAAATTATCAGAATTTCTAATTACTTAGTTTTCTTCATCGAGGAATATACTGGAGATTTAAAATGGTGTGTAGACCATGCAAATGTTGGTGTTTCAGTCAGAAAATTTTCTTTGAAGTTCTGTATGATTTTTTCTAAGTTTCATATCAATTTTTAAGCTACTTCAAAGTTTAAAAATACATGTAGGGATTTGCAGGCTTATCTCAAAAACTTTTTTTGTAGATTCCTTCAAAATTTAAGATGTTTCTAATGGATATTGTAGTCTAAGCCTCGCCAATACAATTTAGTTGCTGTAAATTTTGGTTTTTGTAAGAATCTAAGAAATATAATCTTATCTCAACAAAAGTCAAAGATTTAAAATTACCTTATCTCAACAAAACTATCAGACAATCATAGATTGAATAAATTCTAAAAAACACCGTCTTCAACCAGAGGCTGTGCAGACTAAACATTGAACAATCACTAACATTAGGCGATAGACATTACACGAAAAACACCCAATGAAGAATTTCCGTTTGACGAAAATTTTTCACCAACTGGAGCAAGAATCGAACCCACACTCACAAACATTAAGCTGAATTAAAAACAATGTTGAAAACTTGTAGGTACCGTAATCCGGGGTAACATTGATCAGAATTTTCGATCTTTCTTGAATAATTATCTTGTTTTAGCAAAAGTTAAATGTTTTATATTTTTAAAACAAGTACTGGCCCTCTGAGTATGTGTTAAGCTACTTTTTCGAGTGGCTGTAAAACTTTAAAACATGTTTAAATAGGTTTTTTAATCTAATTTTTGATTTTGTTGATTTGGGGTAACATTGATCATGTCAGTGATCAATGTTTGTTTGTGTTGAAAATACCCTTTCTTACTAAATTCGGGGTCGCTGATTTCGAATATGTTGTTCAAATTCTTACAAGTTATGTACTTTTTGAGATATTTTTGGATTAAAATCCTCCAAATCGCGAATAACGCCTAAATGTAGGCAATGGCTTAAGAAATTGATACCCTGCTTTTAATTAACCGTATATTTTATTGAAAAGTAGCATTTTCATAGAAGTTTCGGTTATTAAATCCATTTCTAGGATATCATATTGAAGTAATACAGTGATTTCGAACCTCATATTGTATCTAGTATTCACTCCAAGCACGAATGTTTGACAATGTATCTCATTGCAATACGAAACACAGTTATGGAAAAATCGATTTATTTCAATGTTTATGAAATTCGATTTTCATTAATTTCATGTCATTCAATAGCTAAATGATAGCAGATTATGATATACTATTCGATAGGAGAAACTGATTCAATGTTAAATGCTTGCTTGAACATTTCATGAGGTCGGTCAAGCCGATCAATGTTACCCCGCTGATCAATGATACCCCGTTTTACGGTACCTATTTTGTGCTACTTGTTTGTATTCTATGTAAGGCTATAGAATATTTGTATTTTATAAAGTTTTCAATTATATTTAAGACATGATTTACGAAAAAACAAAAACTTTTCAAAATCACTTTTTCTATTTTTTTTTAGAAATGTAAAAAAAAACTTTTTTTTCTGATGTCCACGTGGACAATGGGGGAGGGGGGTAGGGGTCAATGAAAAATCCACGCTTTTCCACGGGGAGGGGGGAGGGGGTCAAAAACCATGAATTTTCTGTCCACGTGGTATATGGACGGCCCCTTAGACTAATGGACATGTGGCTACCATTTTCATCCTACTCAAAACAAAAGAATGAAGCTCTTTTTGTTTTGTAGTTTATTTTGGTATTTTTGTTAGAAATGAGCACGCATGAAAACAAAAAGAATAGAATCAATTGACCAATTCAGTTGATTTTTGGAACATACAGGGTGTTGGGTTCCTTACCCAGAATATTTCAGGGGGTGATTAAGGATGATATTTGATGAAAAAAATTGTTCTACGCATATGGTCAAATCTCAACCATTACGGAGTTATTGAACTTTTCATGATTTTGACAATGCTTCCAATAAAACGGCTATAACATGAAAACGGTTAAACTTATTCAAGATCTCTCAGCACCGTTTGAAAGATTATGAAATTTGCTATTGAACGTCATCTTCGAACATGCAAGTTTTTGTTACTTACTCACTTTTTAAGAGCAAATAAGTGAAAAGTAAGTGGACTTTTATCAGTTTTTGTCGATTTACTCGGAAAAATGCGTAATTAACTTATTTTTTTCCTTAGACAAAGTTGAGCGCCTTGAAATGCCCTACAATTCGTTCTTTGGCACCAAACTCCTAACTCTTGCCATTTTCCCGCAATTTTGATTTGAATGCACTGTTTTGCATCATAAATTTGCTTCAGCAAGTGCATCAGTTATTAGCTCTCTTGACCCCACTGTAACTGCGAAACTAGCGTCATGTTTACTTCGCACACATGGCTACTTGATTCCCCGCGCCGAACAACAACAGAATGGCGCGGTGGCGCAGGAGTGAAAAGAACGACGCCGCTTTTGTAGTCCCAGTTGAATGCTTTTTGTAGTCCCAATGATTCTGGGAAGCTCATGATAATTCCGGGAAGAAGGTTGGATTTTGGTAGACAGTAACTGAGACTATCAGCCTGAGAGGCTTGTTTAGGGTATCTTATTACTCCGGCATCGTCTTGGGGGATGGGAAACACCAGAATAAAACTATTGTTGCCGATATCTGGAGGTTCACGATGATTTTAATAGTGAGATGGTGATCCCAGAAGTAACCTTGTTGGCTATAAAGTAACTTTACTCTAGCTTTGAGCGTATAGTACTGCACAGTCTTTGTCGGTCTTGGGCGCTGTTCCTCTTGTTTCCCCGAACGTTTAATTATTCTCAGGTCTGTTTCAACCACGTGTAGCCAGTGCGTTCGCAGACGTCCATGTGGTCAGCGACCTTTACCTGGTTCCATGCTGAATATTGTTTTAATTATTATTCTTTTTTTTTGACATTCGCACTACGTGCCCAGCCTAGTGTAGTCTGCCGTAATTTATTCGTTCCAAACTAGTCCTTTTTGGCGAATTAGGTTGAGATTAATCGAAGTTTGCTGTCTTCTGCTCTTACTCATTCGCCAACAAATAGGTAAGAACAGGATTTAGCAACCTCGGTCATGTTAAATCTATCTCAATCAACATGACTAATATTCGCAACACTTTGTGCTCTGTCTCTACTCGGGACCTTGTAGTTTTGGTCAAGTTTCGAAAGCAACAACGACATACTCAATTAGGATTTCTGACTGATATTAAGATTTTGAATGTAATTCCCCCAGAGATTTCCATAAGAATTTTTCCATCGATTCCTCCAAAATTATTTCGGAGATTCTTCTAGACTTCCTGCAGAGATTCCTCCAGGAACTCCTTCAGAGATTCCTCTAGGGATTCCTTTAAGAATTTTTCAAAGGTCTCCAAAGGACCAGCAATTTCTACAGGCATTACTGCAGGAATTATTGCAGAATTTCCTCCAGGAATACGTTTAGGGATTCTTCCACAATTCCTCTAAAAGCTCCTCCAGGAATACCTCTACGAATTCATCCAAGGATTCCTCCAGTAAACTCTTTAGGGAT
Source organism: Aedes albopictus (assembly GCF_035046485.1). Lineage (NCBI taxonomy): Eukaryota > Metazoa > Arthropoda > Insecta > Diptera > Culicidae > Aedes > Aedes albopictus. Next base: position 89,368,635 of record NC_085138.1, on the reverse strand, counting down.
TTCAATATGAGTTCCTTCAGAAGTTCCGGCAGTATTTCCTGCAGGGATTCCTCTAGGGATTCCTTCAGGAATTTTCGATTTCTCCAGGAGTACCTGCATGAATTCTTCAAGAAATTTTCTTCCCAATAATTCTTCAGAAATTTCTCTAAGGGCTCCTGCAAGGATTGCCCCAGAAATTCATCAGTGATTTTTCAGCAATTCCTACATTTAATTTCTCCAGTGATGCCTCCAGAGATTTTGTTATAATTCCTGCAGGTATTTTTCAAGAAATTCCTTTAAAGATTTCTCCAGAAATTCTTCCAGGGATTACTTGAGGAGATCCCTCAGGAATTCCTCTGGCAATTTTTATAGGAATTTCTTTAAGAATCCCTTCAGTATTTTTACCAAGAATTGCTCTTGGAATTCCTTCAGAGTTTCCTCCAGAAATTTCTCCAGGGATTTCTACTAAAAGTCGTCCTACAGGGATTCTATCAGGAATTCCTTCAAATATTCCTCCAGAGATTCTTTTACTAGTTTTTCCATGGATCCCCCAAGGAAATCCTCCAGGAATTCCTCCAGGGATTCACTGAGGAATTCCTCCAGTTCCTTTTCTCATAGTTATCTCTGAAGGAATTCTTGGAGAAATTCCAAGAGATGTTCTTTGGGGTATCCCTGGAGGAAACTCTGTAGGAATTCCTTGAGGAATCTCTGAAGGAATTTCTGGAAGAATCTCTTCTGGAGGAATAACCAAAGTAATCTAATAATCTCTGGAGCATTAACTAGAAGAACCACTGGAAAAACTCCTGAAGAAACTCCAGAAAAAATTACTAAAGGTTTCCCTAGTGAAATCTTAGAAGTAATCCCTGGATGAATCTCTGGAGAAATCCTTGGAGGAATCCCTGAAGGAATTTCTGGTGAAATTCCTGGAAGAGCCTCTGAAAAAATTTATAGCACAATTGCTAGATGTTTTTTTTTTTTTTGAGAAATCCTTGGAACATTGCGTCGAAGAACGTTTGGAAAAATCCCAGGAGGAATTCCAGGAACAATTCTTGCAGCAATTCTTGGACACAACTCTGGAGGAGTATCTGGAGGAATTTCAAGAATAATCCCTAATAGAATCTTTGAAAGAATTCTGGAGAAATCCCTGAAGGAATCCTAGAAGTAATTCCTGGAAGTATTCTTGGAGGAATCCCTGGAGGGATTTCTGAAGGATTTTTTGTTTAAATTCCTGAATGAATTTGTGAGGACAACTTTGGAGGAAACCTTGGAAGAACTCCTAGAGGAATTCACGGAGAAATTTCTGGTGTAATCACAGGAGGAATGTCTGAAAAAATCTCTGAAGGAATTCCTAGACGAATCCTTGAAGGAATTCCTAGAGGAATCCTGAAGTAATACCAGGAGCATTCTCTAAAAGAATACTTGGAGGAATTCCTAGAGAAATCCGTGGAGGAATCTCTGCAGGATTCCCTGGAGGAATTCGTAGAGGAAATCTTGGAGGAATCCCTGAAGGAATCTCTGGAGGAATCCCAGGTGGAGTTCTGGAAGTATACCTGGAGAAGTTCCTGGAGAAATTAATCGAAGAATTCGTGGAGGAATCTCTGGAGAACCCCTGAAAGTATTAACCAAGAAGTCCCGGAAGGAAACCTGGAAGAATCCATGGAGAACCTTCTGGAGGTTTCCCTGAAGAAATCCTTGATGAAATTCTGAAGAAATCCCTGGAGGAATCCTAGAAGCAATCGCTGGAGGAATCCCTGGAGGATTCCTGAAGAATTTCTTGGAGATATCCCTAAAGAAATTTGTTTTGAAGGAAACCTTGGAAGAATCCCTGGAGGAATCCTTGGAGGAATTTCTGGTGTAATCACCTGGAACATTCTCCTGAAGTAATTAATATCTGGAGCATTCTCTGAAAGAATACTTGGAGATTCCTAGAGCAATCCCTGGAGGAATATCTGATGTGATATCTGGAGGAATCCCAGGTGGAATTTCTTGAGAAATACCTGGAGGAATTATTCGAGGAAATCGTGGAGGAATTTCTGGGGAAATTACTGGAGGATCCCCTGAAGGTATTAACAAGAAAACCTGGAAGAATCACTGTGTAATCAGTGGAGAAATGCCTGGGGAAATCCCTGAAGGGATATCTGGAGAACTCCCTGACGGAATTCCTAGAAAAATCCATGGTGGAATATGTGGAGGTGGTATTCCTGGAGGAATTCGTGGAGGAAAACTAGGGAGAATTCGTGGAGGAAACTTTGGAATTCCAGAAGGAATCCCAGAAGGAATCTCAGGAGGCATCCCTGGTGGAATTTCTCGAGGAAGCCCTGGAGGATTTCCAGGAGGAATTAGTCAAAGAATTCGTGGGGGAATCTCTGGACGAACTACTGGAGAAACCTTTGTAGAAATGATTTATGGAATCCAGGAAGGAAATCTGGAGGAATCTCTGGGGGACTTTCTGAAGGAATCCCTGAAGAAATTCTTGGAGATATTACTGGAGTAATTTGTGAAGGAAACGTTGGAGGAAACCTTGCATGAATTCCTGGAGGAATTGCCAGGGGAATTTGTGGTGTAATCACTTGAGGAATGTCTAAAGAAATCTCTGAAGGAAACCTGGAATACTTTCCATACCTTGATGGAAATCTTGAATGAATCCCAGGAGAAATTCCTGATGGTATCCCAGCAGGATTCCATGAAGGAATTCTTGAAGGAAGTCCTGGAAGAATTCAAAGCGGAATTCAGAGAATCTTACAGAAATTCCTCCAAGGACTACTGTAAGGATTACCCTAGAAGTTCCACAAAGACTTCAGGAATTCCTACATCAATTTCTCCAGTGATGCCTCAAGGTATTTCGCCAGGTATTTCTCCTGAAATATCTGAAAGAAATTATCTAAAGATTCCTCCATGAAATCCTCAAAGGATAACTACAGGGTTTTTTTTTTTTGAATACTCCAAACTTTCCTTCAGAAATTCCCATAAAATTCCTCCAGAAACTCCAACAGAAATTCTTCAAGGGTTTCTTCCAGAATACCTCCTACGGAAGTTTCTCGAGGGATTCCTAAGGTAATTTCTCTTCCAGGGATTCTACCAGGAATTCCTCCAAGGATTCCTTCACTAATTTGACTATGGATTCCTTAAAGAAATTCTTGAGGATTCCTTGAGGAATTCCTCCAGATCCTTTTCCCATAGTTAACACTGAATAAATTCCTGGAATAAACCCAGGAGAAATTCTTTGAGGTATCCGTGAAGGAAACTCTGGAGGAGTTCCTTGAAAATCTTTGCAGGAATTCCTGGAAGAATCTCTGCTGATGGAATAACCGAAGTAATCTCTGGAGCAGTTCCTTGAAACACTACTGAAGGAAACCCAGAAAGCATTCCTGAAGATTTCCCTGGAGAAATCCCAGACGGAATCCTGGGCATAGTGTATCATTGTACTTGCCTCACAATATACAAATTCATGCAATGACAGGCAAAGAAAGCCCTTCAATTAATAACTGGAAGTGCTCAAACAACAATAAGTTGTTGCGAGGCAGGCCAAGTCGCAGTGGAGACGTGGAGCTATAAAGAAGAAGAAGAATTCCTGGAGGAATCGTGGAGGTTTACCTGAATAAATTTCTAGAGCAATCCCTGGAATAATCTCTGCAGGAATCGGTAAATTCACCGATAAAAGCCAATCGAAACAGATAATAAGAATGGTCCCCGGTGATTATTCTTATCCCATATCTGCAGGAATCCCTGGAGGAAATCCTAAATAAAATCGTGAAGGGATCCTTGGAGGAGTTCGTGGAGGAAACCTTGAAGGAATCCCTGAAGATATTTCTGGAGGAACCCAAGTCCCTGAAGGAGTTAATCGAGGCATTCGTGAAGGAAACTGTGGAGAAATTTCTGGAGGAAGCTCTGTATAAATTATTCAAGTAATCCCTGGAGGAAAACTGCAGGAATCTGTGGAGGAATTTCTGGAGGGATCCCTGAGAGGATTCTTTGAGAAATTCCTGAAGGACTTTGTGGAATGAACCTTTGAAGAGTGCCTGAAAGAATGTATGGTTAAAACACTGAGGGAATTCCTGGAGGAATCGCTGAATGATTTTTGTAGTAATTCCTGGAGGATTCTCTGAAGGTAATCCTTGGAGAAATCCCTGGAAGAATTCTTGGTGACTGATGACTTTCAGAAGAAATCTCTCGAGGAATAACGGGATGAACCCCTGAAAGAATTATTTGAGGAATTCCTGGAGGAATCCCCGAAAGTATTCATGAAGGAATCGCTTGAAGAATTGCTGGAGGAATCCTATAGAGAATCCCAGGAGGAATTCATGAAGTAATCCTCGGCGGAATCTCTGGAGGAATCTTCCTGAAAGCATTTTATGTGGAATTTCTGGTGTGATTCCTTTGGGAAATTTTTAGAGGAATTTCTGGAAGCATCCCTTGAAGAATCCCTGGAGGAATCCGTGGTAGCAGGCTTGTCCGCACTGAGCGCATGAAAATTCTGCTCTTTGGATTTTCACCATCAAGCACATTATAAATTAAAAATCTTTTCATTTTATCAAATAGAAGGATATTGAAATATCTAAAATGTCATTTCGAACTGTCAAAAAACAGCACCGCAGAGCCACACGGAGCGCACAAAGAGATTTTCACCCGGGTGAAAACACTCCAGTGAATTTCACTTTGAACGGCCTGTGCGGCTCTATGGTGCGGTTTTTTGATAGTTAAAAATGACATTTTAGATATTTCAACATCCTTCTATCTGATAAGATGAAAAGATTTCTAATTTATAATGTGCTTGATAGTGTAAAACCAAAGAGCAAAATTTTCATACGCTCAGTGCGGACAAGCCTGCGTGGTAGAATCCCCGGAAGAGTCCTTTAAAAAACCTGGGGGAATCCCTGCAGAAACTTATAGCGAAACCACTTTTCTGGAGGAATCCTCGGAGAAATCCCTGGAGAGATATTTGAACGAATCCTTGGAGGAAATTCAGGAGGAATTCGTGGAGAATTCCTTGAAAAAAAAACCCTGACTGAATTTATACGAAATACCAGTGATTTCTGGAGGAATCACTGGAGAAATTTCTTGTAGCAATTCACGGAGAAATTCCTGGAGAAATTCCTAGAGAAATCGTCAGAGGGATATTATCTGGAGGATTTCTAGCAGAAATTTCTGATCTTTGTACCGAGTTTTGGAACCCTCTACGCAGAATACCCTCTTCGAATGAGTGTAATCAGTTTCGATATCTGTCAAAGGATAAACAAAATAGGGCGGAATTAAAAGGCACGAAACTGATTACACTCATTCGAAAAATGTAATTTCTGGCTGAATTCCTGGAGGTATTCTGGAAGAAACCCTTGAAGAATTTCTGTTGGAGTTTCTGGAGGAATTTTATGGGAATTTCTGAAGGAAAGTTTGGAGTATTCAAAAAAAAAACCCTGTAGTTATCCTTTGAGGATTTCATGGAGGAATCTTTAGATAATTTCTTTCAGATATTCCAGGAGAAATACCTGGCGAAATACCTTGAGGCATCACTGGAGAAATTGATGTAGGAATTCCTGAAGTCTTTGTGGAACTTCTAGGGTAATCCTTACAGTAGTCCTTGGAGGAATTTCTGTAAGATTCTCTGAATTCCGCTTTGAATTCTTCCAGGACTTCCTTCAAGAATTCCTTCATGGAATCCTGCTGGGATACCATCAGGAATATCTCCTGGGATTCATTCAAGATTTCCATCAAGGTATGGAAAGTATTCCAGGTTTCCTTCAGAGATTTCTTTAGACATTCCTCAAGTGATTACACCACAAATTCCCCTGGCAATTCCTCCAGGAATTCATGCAAGGTTTCCTCCAACGTTTCCTTCACAAATTACTCCAGTAATATCTCCAAGAATTTCTTCAGGGATTCCTTCAGAAAGTCCCCCAGAGATTCCTCCAGATTTCCTTCCTGGATTCCATAAATCATTTCTACAAAGGTTTCTCCAGTAGTTCGTCCAGAGATTCCCCCACGAATTCTTTGACTAATTCCTCCTGGAAATCCTCCAGGGGTTCCTCGAGAAATTCCACCAGGGATGCCTCCTGAGATTCCTTCTGGGATTCCTTCTGGGATTCCTTCTGGAATTCCAAAGTTTCCTCCACGAATTCTCCCTAGTTTTCCTCCACGAATTCCTCCAGGAATACCACCTCCACATATTCCACCATGGATTTTTCTAGGAATTCCGTCAGGGAGTTCTCCAGATATCCCTTCAGGGATTTCCCCAGGCATTTCTCCACTGATTACACAGTGATTCTTCCAGGTTTTCTTGTTAATACCTTCAGGGGATCCTCCAGTAATTTCCCCAGAAATTCCTCCACGATTTCCTCGAATAATTCCTCCAGGTATTTCTCAAGAAATTCCACCTGGGATTCCTCCAGATATCACATCAGATATTCCTCCAGGGATTGCTCTAGGAATCTCCAAGTATTCTTTCAGAGAATGCTCCAGATATTAATTACTTCAGGAGAATGTTCCAGGTGATTACACCAGAAATTCCTCCAAGGATTCCTCCAGGGATTCTTCCAAGGTTTCCTTCAAAACAAATTTCTTTAGGGATATCTCCAAGAAATTCTTCAGGAATCCTCCAGGGATTCCTCCAGCGATTGCTTCTAGGATTCCTCCAGGGATTTCTTCAGAATTTCTTCAAGGATTTCTTCAGGGAAACCTCCAGAAGGTTCTCCATGGATTCTTCCAGGTTTCCTTCCGGGACTTCTTGGTTAATACTTTCAGGGGTTCTCCAGAGATTCCTCCACGAATTCTTCGATTAATTTCTCCAGGAACTTCTCCAGGTATACTTCCAGAACTCCACCTGGGATTCCTCCAGAGATTCCTTCAGGGATTCCTCCAAGATTTCCTCTACGAATTCCTCCAGGGAATCCTGCAGAGATTCCTCCACGGATTCCTCTAGGAATTCCTCCAAGTATTCTTTTAGAGAATGCTCCTGGTATTACTTCAGGATTCCTCTAGGAATTCCTTCAAGGATTCGTCTATGAATTCCTTCAGAGATTTTTTCAGACATTCCTCCTGTGATTACACCAGAAATTTCTCCGTGAATTCCTCTAGGAGTTCTTCCAAGGTTTCCTCCAAAGTTGTCCTCACAAATTCATTCAGGAATTTAAACAAAAAATCCTTCAGAAATCCCTCCAGGGATTCCTCCAAGAATACTTCCAGGAATTACTTCTAGGATTCCTTCAGGGATTTCTCCAGAATTCTTTCAAAGATTCTATTAGGGATTATTCTTGAAATTCCTCCAGATACTCCTCCAGAGTTGTGTCCAAGAATTGCTGCAAGAATTGTTCCTGGAATTCCTCCTGGGATTTTTCCAAACGTTCTTCGACGCAATGTTCCAAGGATTTCTCAAAAAAAAAAAAAAACATCTAGCAATTGTGCTATAAATTTTTTCAGAGGCTCTTCCAGGAATTTCACCAGAAATTCCTTCAGGGATTCCTCCAAGGATTTCTCCAGAGATTCATCCAGGGATTACTTCTAAGATTTCACTAGGGAAACCTTTAGTAATTTTTTCTGGAGTTTCTTCAGGAGTTTTTCCAGTGGTTCTTCTAGTTAATGCTCCAGAGATTATTAGATTACTTTGGTTATTCCTCCAGAAGAGATTCTTCCAGAAATTCCTTCAGAGATTCCTCAAGGAATTCCTCCAGAGTTTCCTCCAGGGATACCCCAAAGAACATCTCTTGGAATTTCTCCAAGAATTCCTTCAGAGATAACTATGAGAAAAGGAACTGGAGGAATTCCTCAGTGAATCCCTGGAGGAATTCCTGGAGGATTTCCTTGGGGGATCCATGGAAAAACTAGTAAAAGAATCTCTGGAGGAATATTTGAAGGAATTCCTGATAGAATCCCTGTAGGACGACTTTTAGTAGAAATCCCTGGAGAAATTTCTGGAGGAAACTCTGAAGGAATTCCAAGAGCAATTCTTGGTAAAAATACTGAAGGGATTCTTAAAGAAATTCCTATAAAAATTGCCAGAGGAATTCCTGAGGGATCTCCTCAAGTAATCCCTGGAAGAATTTCTGGAGAAATCTTTAAAGGAATTTCTTGAAAAATACCTGCAGGAATTATAACAAAATCTCTGGAGGCATCACTGGAGAAATTAAATGTAGGAATTGCTGAAAAATCACTGATGAATTTCTGGGGCAATCCTTGCAGGAGCCCTTAGAGAAATTTCTGAAGAATTATTGGGAAGAAAATTTCTTGAAGAATTCATGCAGGTACTCCTGGAGAAATCGAAAATTCCTGGAGAAGTCCCTGGATGAATTTCAGGAGGATTCCCTAAAGGCATTCCTGGAGAAACTGTAAGGGATATTCTGAAGGAATCCCTAGAGCAATCCCTGCAGGAAATACTGCCGGAACTTCTGAAGGAACTCATGTTGAAATCCCTAAAGAGTTTACTGGAGGAATCCTTGGATGAATTCGTAGAGGTATTCCTGGAGGAGCTTTTAGAGGAATTGTGGAAGAATCCCTAAACGTATTCCTGGAGGAAATTCTGCAATAATTCCTGCAGTAATGCCTGTAGAAATTGCTGGTCCTTTGGAGACCTTTGAAAAATTCTTAAAGGAATCCCTAGAGGAATCTCTGAAGGAGTTCCTGGAGGAATCTCTGCAGGAAGTCTAGAAGAATCTCCGAAATAATTTTGGAGGAATCGATGGAAAAATTCTTATGGAAATCTCTGGGGGAATTACATTCAAAATCTTAATATCAGTCAGAAATCCTAATTGAGTATGTCGTTGTTGCTTTCGAAACTTGACCAAAACTACAAGGTCCCGAGTAGAGACAGAGCACAAAGTGTTGCGAATATTAGTCATGTTGATTGAGATAGATTTAACATGACCGAGGTTGCTAAATCCTGTTCTTACCTATTTGTTGGCGAATGAGTAAGAGCAGAAGACAGCAAACTTCGATTAATCTCAACCTAATTCGCCAAAAAGGACTAGTTTGGAACGAATAAATTACGGCAGACTACACTAGGCTGGGCACGTAGTGCGAATGTAAAAAAAAAAGAATAATAATTAAAACAATATTCAGCATGGAACCAGGTAAAGGTCGCTGACCACATGGACGTCTGCGAACGCACTGGCTACACGTGGTTGAAACAGACCTGAGAATAATTAAACGTTCGGGGAAACAAGAGGAACAGCGCCCAAGACCGACAAAGACTGTGCAGTACTATACGCTCAAAGCTAGAGTAAAGTTACTTTATAGCCAACAAGGTTACTTCTGGGATCACCATCTCACTATTAAAATCATCGTGAACCTCCAGATATCGGCAACAATAGTTTTATTCTGGTGTTTCCCATCCCCCAAGACGATGCCGGAGTAATAAGATACCCTAAACAAGCCTCTCAGGCTGATAGTCTCAGTTACTGTCTACCAAAATCCAACCCTCTTCCCGGAATTATCATGAGCTTCCCAGAATCATTGGGACTACAAAAAGCATTCAACTGGGACTACAAAAGCGGCGTCGTTCTTTTCACTCCTGCGCCACCGCGCCATTCTGTTGTTGTTCGGCGCGGGGAATCAAGTAGCCATGTGTGCGAAGTAAACATGACGCTAGTTTCGCAGTCACAGTGGGGTCAAGAGAGCTAATAACTGATGCACTTGCTGAAGCAAATTTATGATGCAAAACAGTGCATTCAAATCAAAATTGCGGGAAAATGGCAAGAGTTAGGAGTTTGGTGCCAAAGAACGAATTGTAGGGCATTTCAAGGCGCTCAACTTTGTCTAAGGAAAAAAATAAGTTAATTACGCATTTTTCCGAGTAAATCGACAAAAACTGATAAAAATCCACTTACTTTTCACTTATTTGCTCTTAAAAAGTGAGTAAGTAACAAAAACTTGCATGTTCGAAGATGACGTTCAATAGCAAATTTCATAATCTTTCAAACGGTGCTGAGAGATCTTGAATAAGTTTAACCGTTTTCATGTTATAGCCGTTTTATTGGAAGCATTGTCAAAATCATGAAAAGTTCAATAACTCCGTAATGGTTGAGATTTGACCATATGCGTAGAACAATTTTTTTCATCAAATATCATCCTTAATCACCCCCTGAAATATTCTGGGTAAGGAACCCAACACCCTGTATATAGCTTACTAGATGCTACAACTACACTCAAAAAATTAGCTCAATCGGATGTAAGCCAGCCAAGAAATCGCGGTGGGCGTCAAGTTGGTGGTACCGGATGTAACAAACTCCAACTGTAGGTTGTTCTTTTATATAATCCCAAAATCCATCATATTATTTGTCTTTATATCAGTACGCATTGTTACAAAAATTTGTCTCATTCATTTGAACATAAACCAACAAATCTTTTTTAATTTTTGCTTCTACTTATGTAAAACAATGTCAGTCAACTAGAGCGAACTTGGAAAAATATCCTATGGAAATCCAGCAGCTTCAACAGAATACCCTGAAAAAGGAGGAAAACACAATACGAAAGAGAAGCGTGTATTCAAAAGAAGGAGACATTTCTGATGAAAAAATCAGCAGTTGGTACATTATAATGCAATGAAATTAATCAACTTAATAGAACAACCTATATTTGATAGAAAGATAGATAGACTCCTAGGATTATTCCAGCAATTTTTCCTGGAATTCCTTCCGTGGTTGCTCAGGGAGATATTATTTTTGTGGTTCATTTAGAAGTTTGCTCTGAAGTCCTTCCAGAAGTTTCTTCTGATATTCCTTAAAGGTTCCATCAGAGATTCCTCAAGGAACTCCATTTATGATTCCTTCTGAGACTTGAAGGGATTTAAACGGAACTTTTGGAGAAACCAGAGAAGAGTTGATGAATGCTGGAAGGAGTTCCTGAAGAAATTGTGGAAGCAGTTTCTGAAATAATAACGGAAGAAGTTCCAAGAGGAATCCTGAAAAGAGTTCCCAAAGGAATTCTGAATTCTGGAAGAAATTCCAAGAGGAATCCCGGAAAGTGTTTCCCGGAGTCCCGGAAGAAATTCCCCAAAGGATTCCACGGAGGTGTTCTTGAAGGTATAATTCCTGACAGAAGCCCAGAAGAAGTTCACGAAGGAATTCTGTAGGAGGTTCTTGAAGCAATCCCAGAAGTAGTTCCCGAAAAAATCTCTTCAGGACTTCCTGGAACAATCCCGGAGAAGTTTTGCGAAGAATACAACTCCTGGAGGAATCCCGGGTGAAATTGCTGGACTTCTCACAAATATCTTCCTCGGATACCTTCCGGAAGTCAAAACAAAAAAAAACTTCTGAAGGCATTCCAAAAGATACTATTAAGATAATCTAGTATGGAATTTCTGGACGATTCCCGGAACTTCTTGAGAAATTCCGGAAGGAATCCCTTGAAGTCCCAGAAGGAATCATGGAAGCAATAACAGATGGAAATCATGGAGTTGTGAAGAAAGCACTCGAATAAAGTTGTGGAGAAGCCACGGAAGAAATTCCTGGAGGAATCTCAGGAAAACTTCTTCGAGTAGTCCTAGAAGGAATTTCACGGAAGAAATTTTGAAGCAATCCAGGAGCTTCAAAAGTTATCTCAGCAGGTATTCGTTAAGAATTCAGAATAGAATCTCTGAAGAATCCCGGGAGTTCTTCCTGGAGGAATCCTGGCAAAAGCTCTTGAAGGAATCCCAGATGGAATCTCTTTAGGAATCTGAAAAAAAAACATTTAATTGAAAGCTACCATTTTGGACATTCACAACTTTTCCGCAATTGAACTATACTATGAATCATCTCATCGCATTTCTCTGCGGGCCGTCGTCATGCCGGAAGTGGGTCGCAATTAAACTACCTCTGACCCGAAGCCGGCCATCGTCATCATCTTTTCTTTCGGTTTTTGTTTTACTTTGTTCAAACCGAACGCGTCACACTTTCTTCCGATTTTTTTCTCCGTAAAAACAAAAAAAAAAGAAACGAAACGAAACACATCAACCCATCATCGGATTTCAACCACCCGGGTAATAGCCCGCACACCGCTCTCTGCTCTACAGAGAAGTATATGAGAAGGAAAAAGGTCAAATCTGGATTGGCCAAACCTGGCCGGCCGGTGGTGGTTATCCAGTGGAATTTTGTGCGCAACACGGGACGGTCGGTCCGTCAGTCGGACGAATTAATGATTGGAATTGAGGCAAAATGTGCGAAAACATCTCTACATAGAGACAGGGAGTAAAAGCTGTGCGCGTGGCGGTAAGCTGCGGTTGCCTGATGGCTGATTGCCTTGCGCTTGCCTATGCGCTGCACGATATATGGTTTAGTGGGTCAAGTTGGGGATTGATGCCCGACCGAGAGGGGATGCTAAAATGTGGGCTCAAACACAACACTTTTAGACAAAAAAATAACTTTGAATAGCATGGTAAAATATTTGAAATTGTTCGGGCAGTTGAAAAGTAATAGTCTGTAACAACGCTGACCACATCTACATAAACTTTCGCTGTAACCGACCTGAAAGTTTTCTTACTTACTCATGCAGATATAAATCGGGAAAGGCTTAAACAAACGTACACTTATATGTTAAAATGTTAAATGGTTTGACGACATTCATATACACAACAGACACACGTGTTTGATGAACAAATTGAGATAAATTGCGAAAAAAAAATCACGTTTTCCCATAGGAATCGAACCCACGACTCTCGATTCGCTTGACGGGCGCTTCTATACCTAAAAGCTATGGAGCCACTCATCAGAAACAAGATATACCTTATAACAAAGTTCGTGAATTTGCTTTGCAACTTCGTTCGTTGTACCAATCTTTAAATAATACAATTTTGACAGTTCCTCTCAGTCGGAATATTTGCACTACGCTACGCTGGAAAAGTAAACTGGCGAAACGTATGGACTATGGATGGATGGATGGATGCATGGATGAACGGAATCAACCTGCTGCGGAATCAAGCTTCGACTCGCCTGCCTAGTAGGTAGCAGATGATATACGATGACGACGATGCAAAATTGTACGGCTATTTATGATCAAGGTGTATGAATGTGCTACGAGAGGGAAAGAGAGAGACCGAGTGAGTGAGAGGCACGGTTTTGTTTTGATCTCGTTTTCTGGTCCACCGCGCGTAGCGCGAATGTGGCACCATCGCCATCATCGCTTTGCCCGTTGATGGAGGAGCACAGGTAATAGAGAAGACTCGCAATTTAATGGCCTCTTGGGGTGGACGTGCAGCATTGCATGTGCTTCCACATGGAGAAGTTTGCGTGATGTTGAAGTATGGTTTGGGTTCGATGCGATGTGTGCGCACTGGAGAAAGACAGCGAATGGGACACGATATTTCAAATGTTTCACTTATAGAAGAGGATCAACGACTTGATATTCCACATGGGATACAGTTAGCTTCTCCTACATTGAGCATTTATCAAAATTTAGCAAAATTCCTCTAGATTCCTTAAGCTAAAAGCATTGAAGAAATCGTGATTAATGGCTGAATGATCAGGAATATTCATACTGCTTAAGTCTCTAATGGATCACGTTTTGTTTTGTTTTATGTTTTTCTTCCATAATATGTAAGCTTTTTAATGGTATCTGTAACATTATTTTGCTGTGACTTCACAGAAATATAATACACAATTACGCCCACTGATCTGGCAATCCACGTACCAACGTGAACTCTGTCATGCAGCCATCCTTCTTCTTCTTCTTTATTGCTCGATGTTCGCATTGGAACTTGGACTGCCTCGCTTCAACTTAGTGTTCTTAGAGCACTTCCACAGTTATTAATTGAAGGGCTTTCTTTGCCTGCTGTTGCATGAGTGAGGCAAGGACAATGATACACTATGCCCAGGGAGTCGAGAAAATTTTCCCGGCCAGAACGGAAATCGAACCCGCCGTCTACGGATTGGCGACCCATAGCCTTAACCACTAGGCTAACTGGAGACAAGCAGCCATCCAACATACGCAGACGCATTGGTATAACTACGATCTGCCATGGGCGAGCAAATGCATCATCACTCCCTGATCCAAACTGATTAGCATTCTGACGTAACAAGCGTCATTTTCACCTAACAAAAGAAGATTACCAATACTTACATATGTACTAAAGATGGCTATTATCAGTTATCAGTTATCTCACTGATTCTTTGTATTGGTAAAATTGTTCTGTTGTGTGTGTACTGCCAACTACTAATGATATTATTTATCTTTTCTCTTTTCAGGTAAGCATCTTTTCCAATCCCGTACAGCTTTAGGTTACGAAGAGTAAAGTATGTAAGTCACTTCGAAAATACTGATTACGAATATGGTGTTTTGAACATGGTATGATCGTTGAAAAAAATGGAGTTTAAATTCGGGCTTGGTACACGTATTTTTCAACTGGATTTAACAGCAGTCAGATATGTACAGTGATAGACATTCGTTTAGCCGAGACCAAAAAAAGTGTCAGGAAACTCATACAAAAGATTTTATGATAAAACTTTTTTATCGTAGTGATAGTATATCTAGTACTGTTTTATGAAAATGTGATACATCACACTTACATATACACTGAAACAAAAACGATGGTAAAAACCCTTCAAATGTCATTTTTTGCCTAGACATTCGTTTAGCCGAGGTATATGAAAAAATTGGTCTCAATAGATTTTTTGTAATTTCGTGAGTGTATTTCGAGGATATACCACAAGGCACATTCATTTTTAACATGATTTATTTGAAAAGAATGTCTAAATTATGAAACAAGTAGTTCATGCTAGAAATTTGAATACTTTCGGTGCCATTTCTCGAAATGTGCGCCGTCCAATGTATGTTATGTTAGCCAGAACACAGTCTAGAAGATATTGGGAACTATTAGAATACGTAATAATAATAGTAAACGCTGTGATGTATGCAAGTGAAACCATCATATTTCATCAAAACAATACTTAAATACGTGATTTTTTGTTGGTTTGCGTTATTGTTTTCCGTTGAAAACATTGTTTTTCGTTATTTTCAATTTACTTTGGTCATGAAGCTTTCATTAGATTCTTTTGAAACACTTCCGATAAAAATAACTACATAACATCAAATCTCAATTTGGAAACATTTACAATATTATGACATATTTATATGAGATGCATGCAAAATTAATATGGTAAAACTTCCAAAAACGATCTAATTCATGATTTACAAGCCGATGTATAATGCAGGTCACCATACAAAATGATTTTGTTGGACATTTTTCGAAATTTGTTAGTTTTTTATTATGGAATTCTAAAAATTGTACAATTCGGCTAGGCAAAAAATGACATTTGAGAGGTTTTTACCCTCGTTTTTGTTTCAGTGTATATATAAGTGTGATGTGTCACACTTTTATAAAACAGTACTAGATATACTATCACTACGATAAAAAAGTTTTATCATAAAATCTTTTGTATGAGTTTCCTGACACTTTTTTGAAATTTTTTTGGCCTCGGCTAAACGAATGTCTATCACTGTATATGAAAAAAGAAGTATGTAGTTACAATCCATCGCTATCGAACCGTGCACTAATGAAATGATGGCAATATAGTTTGTGACTTATGATGATGTTTGGTGAATTCTAATGTTACAGAGACGAACCAAAGTTTAGTTCTAGTAGAACTACTTTCCGCTTTCCTTAAGGACAAACGTCTTGAAATCTCGCTTCAACAGTGCATCAGAACTTCAGAAGCACAAATCTCAAGTAGCAAGTTTCAAACAACAGTGCATTTGATTATTCTGTTCTTTCTCACTTGTATTAAGCTTAAAATTAGAAGATCAGTTGCGCTGGTTTTGTTTAAGAAGAGATTTGTGCGCTCGAAATCGTGAGTAGGTGCCAAAGTCGGCCATTGTGTCTCGCACCGTTCCACTTGTTTATCTCTTGGAATTCGATGAGAAGTTTGTAATGAAATAGTTTCTAACCTCTGGCATTTCTGCACGAGCTCCTTTTACGCTTTGTTTAAAAGTTCCTTCTACGATTGATCCAGATGTTCCTGTTTAAATTCCTTCTGGAGTTTGTAAGGGATTCCTTCAGGAGTTTCATATAGGAAATCACTAACCTTTCCTGACGTGCACCATTTCAAGGGAAAAATCCACCGCGCTATTATAGTGTATGACGAGCGAGGTTTCCATTGTAATGCTGTTGGCTCCACCCCATTACCCCGAACGGCATTACCCCAAACGCCACTACCCCGAATGCATTACCCCGAATAGGCCACTACCCCGAAAGCCATTACCCCGAATGGGTCATTACCCCGAAAGCCATTTCCCCGAAAGCCGTTACACCGAAAGCCACTACCCCGAAAGGGCCATTACCCCGAATCGTTCAAGAGATCACCAAAAAAGTGATGACCGATTAGAAGTTGATGAAGGTGGTTATAAGTTAGAAAAGGGTAATCAGTAACTAGTGTAGGTATGAATACTCTTCTCCATCCTATGCCCCTATGTTAATTCTATTCTTAAACAGACGATTTAGGTACCGATTTTTTTCCGTTTTCTTTTTGTAACGAGTAAACAAAAATATAAAAATAAAACACAAATCAAATTGCTTTTATTTACTTCGTTTTAGATAGCATGACAATGGGAGCACATTGTTTAAGATAGGTTCCGTTTCCCTTAGGTTTCCGTATGTTGTGCTTCATGCAAAAGTAAGGTTCGTGAAAACGAAAGCAGCAAACGCAATGAAATTAAGAAGACAAGTAAAGACAAATTTTCCATATTTTCAACTAGCTGCTCTTTTGAACTTATAGCTATGGCTATAAAAACTACAAGTATTTCAATCTGACATTTTCCCTTCTTTTAAAAGTTGGTTGGCCTCAAGCACGATTGTAAACTGATGGCAAACGATTGTGCTGGTTATCAAACTACACTTTTTCAAATATTTGCCTTCTTTTAAAAATAGGCTGTTCTTTTGAGTTTGCAGTTTCCAACCGCGTACTTTTGCAGTGCAGAGTTGTTTGGTAGCCAAACTGTTAATTTCATTTTAGAAATGTTTCCTTCTTTTCATCAGAAGCTGTTCTTTCGAGTTTGAGTGTTACGTAATTTATTTGCAGACGAATGACTAACTCCATAGCGGATTTGTTCTTCTTTGAATAATAGGCTGTTCTTTCAAGTAAATTTTTTCAGAATTGACTTGCGGCCAAACTGGTAACTAGATTTCTTTTGATTTTGATGATCAGTTTCCAGAACATCAAGCCCTAAAATTGTTTTCTGAATATTTTTTTCAAGATTGTAGTACTGGACTGGATTTCAGATATTCAGTTCAGTTCACTTAGCAAGGTAGATCCAGCATCGTTGGACCAAATTAACTATTTTTTTTCTGGCGGCTAAACTGTAGCTTTTCTTTTCATGAAAAGCTTTTAGCTGCACTTATATAATTTACTGGGAGTGAAAGCTGTTTACTGTATATGAGATTTGCCCTTCTTCAATGTATAGGCTGTTCTTTCTAGTTACGTCGTTACCGGGTTGATTGGCGACATATCTCTATTAATTCAATCTTGCGTTTTTCCTTCTTTTAAAGTTGGGCTGTTCATTCGACTTATATTGTTACAGAGTTGTTTGGTAGCCATGTTGCCCTTTGCAGATTTATGTATAGGGGCCGTGCATAAACTATGTAAGTAGGAGAGGGTCTATCCAAATTCTAAGCTCTATACAAATTTACAAATTTTTGTATGAACACATCGTGGACTTCGTGGCCGAGCGGTTAGCGGCGTTAGTCGTTTAGGCATCTCGCATGCCTCGGAGAGTGGGTTCGATTCCCGCTCCGGTCGAGGAAAACTTTTCGTCAAAACAGAAAATACTTTACTGGGCCACTGAGTGTTATACGTGTTGTCCATTGTCTAATGTTAGTAATGTACAGTCTGTGCGGCCTCTGGCCGAAGACGGTGTACTTGTCTTTTAAAATTCTACGATGAGGAGGGGGAGAGGACCGAGGTGACCAAAATTCGGTCTACGTAGTTCATGAATGGTCCCATAGGAGATTTGCCCTTCTTTAATTTATATGCTGTTCTTTCTAGTTATATTCTTGCAGACCTTATTGGCGGCCAACCTATCAATCAAATTTTTTCACATTTAAGGAATTTTTTTTTAAGTTACACTGTTATAGAGTTTTATTACCAAATCGTCTATTCCTTCTTATTTTTTTTTCTTTTTCTAACTATAAAATGTTCTTTCCGGGCCTATTTTGCAATTTGTATTATTTGATTTCGCCTAATGATCATTAGACTTATTAGTGATACTTTGGCCAAATGTCTTTTCGGCCTAATGAGCCAATATCGATAACCAGTATTTGAAGGACCTTTGCTGACAGCTCTATCTCATACAAGATCATCTATAATACGTATTATTCTATTATTTTGTTTTAAGGTTATTCTTTACAATGATATCTTCTGGTATTAAAGCTGTCAGTAATGTTATTAAATTAAAAAAATATAAAATATCCATCATCAGAATAACTCATCTAAAAATATGCTTTCGGGGTAATGGCGTTCGGGGTAGTGGCCCATTCGGGGTAGTGGCGTTCGGGGTAATGGCCTATTCGGGGTAACGGCTTTCGGGGTAATGGCCTATTCGGGGTAATGGCTTTCGGGGTAGTGGCGTTCGGGGTAATGGCGTTCGGGGTAGTGGCATTCGGGGTAATGGGGTAGAACCAATGCTGTTACATCCGGTCGCGAGCTGAAAGGTGAAGAAACTCTTCCTAGTCTAGCATCCACATAATCAGCCATTCATTTGAATAATCCTGCAAAATGATAAAATCGACTACTTTTATCATTTTCGTGTCATTATTAAAGTTTGCAGTATACGTAGTACATCAGAAATAGATTGCAAGCATTAAAGCGGCCAGACATACTGTGCAGTATTATTGATTGTACATTAAAGCCATTGAGTGGGGACATCTCGTACCAATTGCTTAGCTTTTTCAAAAATCAAACATGTGTAAGTCGGTGGGAGTGACGTAGCTAAGAATGTTAATGTCACTCCTTGGTAGGCAAAGGACCAGAAATGGAACACAGGCATTCAGACCGTGTCCTAGCCCTTGTGTGCTTTTCTCCAGCTTGTTTACGGTAGAAGTTTCCAGAGGAAGAAACTTCATTGATGCCGCTGCTACTTTTCGCCGCCTAGGCAATTTCCCGTGTTTTGATTCAATGCAACAGTATAGGAATTAAATAACTAATGATCTTCAGTGCCTCACGATCCAAATGAAACTTTACTGGATTCACTCTGTATGATAAAGGGACTCATTTTGGGTTTTAATCAATATATCCTTCTGAAATTACAAACAAAGTTGCTTTTGAAGTTAACCAAGATTCCTCCAGAAGTTCCGCAGAGATTTTCTTCAGAAGTTACTACGGGAATTCTTCTGTGCCTTCTGGGGTTCTCCATGAAATTTATCTAAAAGTTTTCCTGCGATTTCATCAGGAGTTAAATCTGGGGTTCATCTAAGCATTTCTCCAGGAGTTCCTTCTGTGGATGCTGCAGGATGTTCTAATGCTATGTAGATTAGAGTTTTTGTTGGATTTCTTCTAGAATTTCTTCAGGGTTTCTTACTTTGTTTCCACCAATATTTAGTTTCTTTTGGGAATCCTCCAGGGATTGATTCCAAGAACCCTCTAGGAGCCCCTTCTTGAAATCCTCCGGGAGTTCCTTCTGGAACTCTTTCTGGAAATGCTCCAAGGGTTCCTTTCAGGAATACTCTAGGAGCTGCTTCTGTAAATCGTTGAAGACCCAAACCCTTCATAATTTTCGCCTTAAGAATCCTCCAGGAGTTCCTTCTGGAAGCCCTCCTGATAATCCTGATGGAAATCTCCCTGGATTTATTTCTCGGAGGAACCCTCCAGAAGTTCCTTCTGGAAATTCTCTAAAATTTCCTTGAGCAAATCTGCTACAAGTTGCTTCTGGGAATTCCTTAGGAATTCATCGAGAAGTTTCAAGCAAAAATTTCTTAATCCTAGACTAAACTCCTGTCAGCGGAGCTTTTGAAGAATTTCCTGAAGAATTCCCCCAAATATATCCATGAGGGAACTGGAGGATTTCACATAAAGCAGTCGAGGTGGATTTCTCAGATGGAACTTCTTGGAGAAATTTCCAGCAACGAGCTAAAAAATTCTCATGGAGCGTTTGCTGAATACCCTTTAGAATTCCAATTGGATTTCTTACCGTTTTTAATCCAAGACTTCCAAGTTACCCTTCAGGAGTTTCTTCTTGGATTTCCTCCAGACTTGTTTCTGGGAATGCTCCAAGGATTCTTTCTGAAAATATTCCAGAAGCTCCTTCTGGAAATCCTTCAGGACTGTCTTCTGCAAACCCTTCGGAAGCGTCATAGAAAGATTCTTCAGAAGTATCTTCTGGGGTCACTTCTAATATTCCTGGTCCAAAGTTCTTTCTGAAAATCTTCTAGAATGACCTTGACCTTCCAGAAGCTGCTCCTGGGAATTCTTATGGAATTCCTAGAGAAGTCCCTAGTTCAAGCTTCTGAAGTCCTAAAAAACCACGATCTTGAGGAATTCACGTAAGTCAGTCAAGGTGGAATCTCCAGAAGTATCTTCTAGAGTTTCATCAGAAAGCCTTCGTGGGATTCCTCTAAAAGTTTTTATCTGAGTTCTATCTGGGATTCTTCAAACAGTTTCTTTTGGTAATCCCTAATGTTCATCTTCTTCAAGAGCTTTTGCTGGGTTTCCTCGAGAATTTCTTACTGTATTTTCTCCAACAGTTCCTTCTTTTTTTCTGGGGAAGCTTCAAGGGTTCCTTCTGGGAACACTCCAGAAGCTTCCTCTGGAAATCTTCTGCAAATTCTTCAAAAGCTCCTAAAATCCTTCAGAAGTTCTTTCTGTGAGCCCTCCTAAAATTTCTAGTAAATTCTTAGTAAAAGACGTTAATAAAAGTTGCCTCAAGAAACTCCTTCTGAAAATTATCTAGAATTTCCTTGAGCGAATCTCGCTGAAGCTGTTTCTGAGAATTCTTTAGGAGTTCTTGGAAGGATCCCTAGCTCAAATTTCTGTATCCTAGACGGTAGTCCTATAAACGAAGCTTTTGAAGAAAATCCATGAGAGAATCTGGAATCTGGAAGTATCCTCTGGAGTTCCCCTAGAAAGCCTTCGTGGGATTCCTCCAAAAGTTTTTTCTTAGTTTAAACTGGAATTTTAGATTCCTCCAACAGCTTTTGCTGATTTTCCTCCAAGATTTCCAACTGTGTTTTCTTCAAGAGTTCCTTCTGGATATCCTCCAGGAGTTTCTTCTGGATTTGCCTGCGGACTGCTTTCTGGGAATGCTCCAAGGGTTTCTTCTGAGAAAACTCCAGAAGCTCCTTCTGGAAATTCTTCATGGGTGTTTCCTGCAAATCCTTCAGAACATTTCACCTGAAAATCCGTCAGAAGTTCCTTTTGTAAGCCCTCCTAATACTTCTGGTGCACATTCCTTGGAACCCTGCAGAAGTTCATTCTAGAAATTCTCTAAAATTTCCTTGAGTGAATCTCCCAGAAGTTGCTTCTGGGTTTTTCGGGAGTTCCTGGATAGATCCCTAGTTTGGAATCCTAAATTCCCGTAAACGGAGCTTCGGATGAATTTCCTGGAGAAGTCCCAAGAAGCAATCCACGAGGGAATCTGGAGGAATTTACCTAAGTCAGTCTGGGTGGAATCTCCAGAAGTATATTCTGCAGATCCTCCAAAAAAGCCTTCAAGGGCTTCCTCCAAGTTTTTTTTTTCTGAGTTGAATCTGGGATTCTTCAGAGTTTCTTTTGGTATTCTACGTGCAGAAGTTCTTTTTGGTATTCCTGCATTCTTTCTTGAACTTTCATCTTGAATTCCTTTAAGAGCATTCGCTGGATTCCCTCTAAAATTCGTCCAAGATTTCTTACTGCGTTTTCTCCAAAAGTTTCTCCTGAACATCCTCCAGGAGTTTCTTCTGGGACTTCCTGCGGACTTCTTTCTGGGAATGCTCCAAAGGCTCCAACTGTGAATACTTCTCGAGCTCCGTCTGGAAATCTTCAGAAGTCCTTCAGAAGTTTAACCTAAAAATCCTCCAAAAGTGCCTCCTGGGAGCCCTCCTGATATATGTGGTGCAAATTTTTGTAGGAGTTATTTTTAGGAACCCTCCAGAAGCTCCTGCTGAAAATCCTCTGAAATTTCCTTGAGCGAATCTTCCAGAAAATGCTTCTGGAAATTCTTTAGAAGTCCCAGAAGAAGTCCCTAGTTCAAACTTTTAAATTCTAGACTATACTCCTATAAACGGAACTTCTAAAGAATTTCCTGTAGAAGTCCTCAGAAGAAATTCATGAAGGAATCTGGAGGAATACGCATAAGTCAATCAAGGTAAAATCTTCAGAAGTATTTTCTGAAGTTCCCCTACAAAGACTTCGTGGAAATCCTCCAGAAGCTTTTTTTGTGAGTTCATTCTAGGTTTCTCTAAATAGTTTCATTCGTCATTCTACGTGCAGAAGTTATTTCCTGGTATTGCTGCAGGAGTTCCTTCTTGAACTTTCATATTGGATTCCTCCAAGAGCTTTTGCTGGATTCCCTCAAGAAATCCTCAGGATTTTTACTGTGGTTTCCCAAAGAGTTCCTTCTGGATAAACTTCAGGACTCTTCTGGGATTTCCCGTGGACTTCTTTTTGAAAATACTCCAAGGGTTCCTTCTGAGAATACTCCAGGAGCTCCTTCTAGAAATCATTCAGAAGTATCTTCTGCAAATCGTGCAGAAGATTCACGAAAAATTCCTCCAAGAGTGTCTTCTGCACTCAATCACGAACGGAGAAAGATAGCAGAACATCGTCACAGCACGCTGTGATTCTCTGTTTCTGTTAATGTTTCCGTCCTTTATGTTCCATCTTTTCGTTTGACGTCTCCACTCATAGACATTTTAATTCAAACCTGTTTAGATGTGCCTAGGTGAAAGCTGTGTAAGTTTGTGCTCCGTCCAATATTTTAATTATTGTAAAAACGAATCAAGTCATTATGTCCGAAATTTGTATGTATAATTACAGTGTAATGTTGTTAGCCGTTCCATCAGTCCATGTCCAAACCTACTTGACCTAAAAACAACTTTTGATGTGAGTATTTTTTGTATAACAAATGACTTGACTACTCAAACTTTGTATGTAAATTGTAGTTTGCCCTGAAGATGAGTGAATAAACGCTCGAAACGTCGGCTTTAATTAAAACAGTTGTTTTATAAGCAACCCGAGGACCGAAAATACGCCAGCAATCGTTATCTAATTATCAAAGACGGTCGTTAATTTATCAATGTCTTCTTAGAGCCCTTCTGATATTTCTGATGCAAATCTTCCAGGAGTTATTTCTGAAAACCCTCCAGAAGTTACTTCCGTAAATCCTCTAGAATTTCATTGAACGAATCTTCCGGAAGATGCTTCTGGGAGTTTTGTAAAAGTTCCCGAAGAAGTTCCTAGTTCAAATTTCTAAATCCTAGACTAAATTCCTGTGAACGGAGCTTCTGGAGAATTTCCTGGAGTAGTCTCC
>NC_085138.1:89319765-89344765 GCF_035046485.1 Aedes albopictus | reverse complement strand
CTAGCCAGAGATTGAACCCATTACTTTCTAAATTCAATTCAGAAGCATTACATTTAGATCAACAAACTAGAAAAATCAAGATACATTTTTTGGGGGTTCTTCAGGAATTGAAATACCCCTGACAATTTCTGTAAAAAATAGATATTCAAATCACCAGAAACCCAAGTAACTATATGGCACTATCTCTCGCCTTACAATGCTAGTGTAGAACTGAACTATATTGGCTCTATATTGGCCGTATAATAGCCCTACAAGGTAATAAAAAGCGAAGTATAGTGCTCATGATTACTTGGGAAATCTTAAAAGAAATCCTGGAGGAATCTACATTCGAAGAAATTTCCTTGATATTCATTGAGAAGTTTGACTGATTTTCTGGAGCCGGACTACTAATACGATTTTTTATGATATACTTTCTTGTGAATTCCATTAATTTAGTTAGAAATTACTATAGGGTTTCTAGCTGGAAATCTTACACAGATTTCTACGCCTGCATTCTCGAAAAAGTTTGTGTATATGGAGGATTTTTTAAAAAATGAACCTTTTTTATATTTCCTACATTTTTACTATGGAGACAACATTGAAAATATCCAAATGTAAGTTGTGAATCGTGATAAATTTCTAATACCAATGGCTGTGAAAGTAACTGAAAAAAATCATAGACATTTTCCTAGAGGAACTCTTGTCCAACTATTCCGGATTCTATCTAGGAATCTCTCCTGCTACTTCTGTTACGATTCCCTGGCTTCGACTCAGAGTATTGTATTTATAGAATCGATTGAGTGGGCACTTAACCCTTAAAGGATGTGGACAACTTTTTTGCATAGTTTTACCTATAGCTTTTGACCCAGTGGGTGGATTTTCAAAACCAAAACGTTTTTATCAAGGGGAATAGTTGTGCTATCATATGCATATATGGAAATTATGTTATGCTAGAACATTTTGGAGATATAGCTGGAAATGTAGTGTACACCACTTGTTCTTCATTCGATTCCGCGTTTTATTTCAATGTACATGTGATATATTTCAATGGAAATTGCACAATATTCTTTGTTTGGGTTGGGGCTGTTAGATAGAAATGTCTTAGGTCCTTTTACAGCTGTAACATAGATCTCCAGGTTATCCAAAACGTCCAGAAGTTTTGAACTTTATCTACTGAATACAAATAGTTGTGTTTACTTTTTAAATCACTTGAACTTGCTGAATTACATTCAAATATATATTTTGAAACATGAAATGATGGTAGTCATGACCTGGTGATGAAAGACTTACTGCACATCAATGGCGATACCTTAGGCCATCCAAATCATTCTGGAGTTAAGGCCTTTATATCTACACCCGTAATAACGCATCGGGTGCATTTCAAACTTGGTATAGTGCGTTTTGGTAGTCATAGAGGATCAGTTGAATTGTATGATACATGTATACACATCATAGAGGCATCCTGGATCATCCGAAATATTCTGAAGTTGAGAAATATGGTTTGAATTTGAAATGGTATATCAACAGAAGTGCACAAACATTAGAGTTTGCCCATTTGATTCATACACATAGTTCAAGCCATGGGAGAGAAGTTCCCAGAGCATCAGAGATATCTGAGGTCACCTTTCAGTATCATGTGGTTAAGGCCTTCAGATCTACACTCGTAACAAAGCACCCTACACGTTCAAATGTTAGTGCAGTGTGTTTCAGTAGAGTAAGATGATAAGTGCAACATATATCATATGACTTAAAGCTCTTCTAGATCATCCAAACCATTCTGATTGATTTCAAACATATAATACAAGTAGTGGGAGACAAATTTCCAGCACATGAGCGATATCTAAAGCATCATTTTTTTATATATTGTATGGTTCAGTCCTTCAGAAAAACGCTCGTAACAAAGCATCGGCTACACGTTAAACTCACTATAACGCGATTTGGTAGTCATAGATGATCACGTGATTGAATATTCTTCTTAGAAGCTTTCCGGATCATCCAAACTATTCAGAAAATGAGACATATAATTTGCATGTGTAATGGTCTATCAAAAGAAGTGCACGAATATCAGATTTTGCTCATTTGATTTATACATGTAATGCTATTAATGGGAGACACATTTCTAGTGCGTCAGGGATATCTGAGATCACTTGTAATAGCATATGGTTAAGGCCTTCATATCCACAGCCCGTAGCAAATCATCGGCTTAGGCTCGTGCACAAGAAAGGAAGGCAAGGAAGGGGTTTTTCGTAGTTTTCGTAAAGGCGGAGTGACACCTAGTTCATGGAATTTCGGAAATGTGAGGGGTTTAACCCCCAAAACTCCTCCCTTGGGCACGAGCTTGCATCGGCTACATTTCAAACTCAGTGTAGAGTATTGCAATATAGACATATTAGATCAGTTCAATCATATTTCTTGTGTGTTAGAGCTGTCCCAGATCATCCAAACCATGCTGATGATGAGATCAGTTAAAATTGGTAATGACTTTTAAAAATAGAGCCCACATATCAGATTTAATACTTATTTTCATATATGTACTGTAAGTAATATTATGCTTTGAATTTGTAGACATGCTTTCAAATGAATCTCTGAACAAAACGCGCATAGAATAACATGAATCACTAGGTTCATTATTTTTTTTCTTCACGAGATCATTTACCCTAGGCTAGTTTTTATCGGAGCCCACAGCTTTACTCCCTTTCAAAAAAAGAACTAACATTTTTATGTTATTCGTCGTGTAGAAAAAATAACAATCTCAACTTGTTGCAGAAGTAAAACAATCAACGTACTTTTTATGGTTAACCCGTAAAAACCGGAACAATCTTTTTTTGGTAAAATTGCAATATCTTCTTTGTTTTACGCTGTAGTCATTTTTATAGTCAAGGGGAATATTTGTGATAATAAATGCATGATACCTCCCCCCTTTTACTGGTAGCCGAAAGCTTTTTTTTTGTAAATTGTACATGTTTTTGCTCAAATTTCATCATTTTGCTAATCATCAATAGTTTTCACTGATCCTTGACATGCAACGTATTTACTCATCATAGTCTGTTGAAGTTTTGATCTCAGAGATATTCTTAGGCCTCCGAAGTACTCCGAAATTTGTGTCATAAATCCAAATTTTATACACGATGAATGATCACAGAACATGGTCTACGATACTAGCCTCAAAGTATCCCTCGAAAATTCATGGTACATGAATTGGGTGATCTAGGTCATCCAAACTACTCTGACATTCATTTCCTTAAGATCTACAACATCTACCTTCATTTGTGTTCACTCTGTTCAAAAAATATAGTCACGTTGATATCTATTAGACCTCACAATGCTACGAGTAACTCGATATTGTGAAACTTGGACATTCCGTGAAATAAAAATGGCCTCCAATACACTTTGAAGTTTGGGTTACAATATCTATCTACATACTGTATCATGCTTTAAATGTGAAAAATATTCGTGGAATGTAGTATATACTGCTGATGGAGCCTCAGTGTATAACTATAATGCTTTTGGTACATTCATGAGATATTCCTGGCATTCCAAACTATTCTCGAATTAGGACCTTCATAGTCTACAGGCTCTAAAATTGTTTCACTTCACTCTATCGGCATAATTTTTTCACGATTGTGTCTGTTGCACTCCATAATATTACGAGTATGTCTATGTGTTGCTATTTGGGAGTCCACTGGCATACAAATGGACCCAATATATTTTCAAGTATGGGTGACAATATCTGTAAATCTTTGGATATTTTTATTGTAGCGAATGCTCGCAGAATATAACGGTTCTCTTACCTAGAGCCTCAGAGTACAATTCTAACTTAGCCACATTCACTTGGTGGCTTAGGTCATCCAAACTATTCTGGAATTAAGACCTTCAAGCTCTACAAGCTCTACTCTTATATCTCTTTACTTTATCGATGTTATTCTTTTACGTATATTTCTGTTGGATCTCATAATATTGTGGGTATCTCGTTGTGTTGTGTGTGCATCCACTGACATAAAAATGATTTTTATAGTATTTTGATGTGTAGGAATTTACTCAAAAATTCATCAGAAATTCATCGGGATGATCTCCGAGAATACCTCTACGAGTTCCTAAGAAATGCCAGTTTCTTGGAAATTACTTCAGGAGCTATTCTGGAATTACTTCAAGAACCTTTTGAAAAATCCTGCAGTGGTTCCTCGAGAATTCCTCCAGGAATTCCACGGGAATTTCTCCGTGAGTTCCCCGAGTCTTCCTCGGGAATCCTCCAAAACTTTCTCCAAGAGTTCATACAAACCATATGTCTCATTTTCGTAATAGTTTGGATGATCCGGGAAGCCTTTAAGATGTATG
Source organism: Aedes albopictus (assembly GCF_035046485.1). Taxonomy (NCBI): domain Eukaryota; kingdom Metazoa; phylum Arthropoda; class Insecta; order Diptera; family Culicidae; genus Aedes; species Aedes albopictus. Next base: position 89,340,451 of record NC_085138.1, on the reverse strand, counting down.
TTTGAGTATCACGTGAAACAACTGATCTTCTATGACTATAAAAACGCATTATAGTGAGTTTAACGTGTAGCCGATGCTTTGTGACAAGTGTAGATTTGGAGGCCTTAACCATATAATATAAAAAAATATGCTGCAGATATCGCTGATGTACTGGAAATATGTCTCCCACGACTTGTATTACATGTTTGAATCAAATTAGATAAATGCTGATATTAGTGCACTTGATAGATCATGACAAACGATAACCGTATATATTAGCTTCAGAATGGTTTGGATGATCTAGAAAGCATTAAGTTATATTATATATGGTCGAACTTATCATCTATGTCTACTGAAACATACTGCACCAAGTTTTGAACGTGCAGTATGATTTGTTACGAGTGTAGATCTGAAGGCCTTAACCACATAATACTGAAAGGTGACCTCAGATATCTCTGATGCTCTGGGAACTTCTCTCCCATGGCTTGCACTATGTGTATGAATCAAATGGGCAAACTCTAATGTTTGTGCACTTCTGTTGATATACCATTTCAAATTCAAACCACATTTCTCAACTTCAGAATATTTCGGATGATCCAGGATGCCTCTATGATGTGTATGCATGTATCATACGATTCAACTGATCCTCTATGACTACCAAAACGCACTATACCAAGTTTGAAATGCACCCGATGCGTTATTACGGGTGTAGATATAAAGGCCTTAACTCCAGAATGATTTGGATGGCCTAAGGTATCGCCATTGATGTGCAGTAAGTCTTTCATACTTTGATTTACATGTATGGATCTAATGAAATCAGTTCTGACATTTATACATTAGTTCGATATAGTATTACAGGTAAAGGCCTTACAATCAGAACTCCAGAGCAATATTAAGTTGCCCAGAACATCACCAGGTCATGACTACCATCATTTCATGTTTCAAAATATATATTTGAATGTAATTCAGCAAGTTCAAGTGATTTAAAAAGTAAACACAACTACTTATTTGTATTCAGTAGATAAAGTTCAAAACTTCTGGACGTTTTGGATAACCTGGAGATCTATGTTACAGCTGTAAAAGGACATAAGACATTTCTATCTAACAGCCCCAACCCAAACAAAGAATATTGCGCAATTTCCATTGAAATATATCACATGTACATTGAAATAAAACGCGGAATCGAATGAAGAACAAGTGGTGTACACTACATTTCCAGCTATATCTCCAAAATGTTCTAGCATAACATAATCTCCATATATGCATATGATAGCACAACTATTCCCCTTGATAAAAACGTTTTGGTTTTAAAAATCCACCCACTGGGTCAAAAGCTATAAGTAAAACTATGCAAAAAAGTTGTCCACATCTTTTAAGGGTTAATAGCTTTGCTCCTTTCAAATCTCCTGGGGCAGATGGGATTTATCCTATTTTGCTTCAGAAGGGATTTGATCATTGCAAACATGTTTTGAAAAAATACTTGTTTGCAGTTTTGCTACAGGGTATATTCCCAAATCCTGTCGGGATATTACTGTGAAGTTTATTCCAAAAGTGGGTCGTGCGTCATATGAAGAAGCAAAGAGTTTCAGACCTATCAGTTTGACCTCTTTTCTTCTAAAATGCTTAGAACGCATTGTGGATCATCACATCCGTGATGTTCATCTGGCCAACGTGCCTCTTCATGTGAACCAACATGCCTACCAATCCACTGTGACTCTTTTACACAAGGTTGTTTACGATATCGAGAAAGCATTCGCTCAAAAGCAATCTTGTTTGGGTGTTTTCTTAGATATCGAGAGTGCCTTTGACAATGTGCCTTACGATGCCATAGTTGAAGCCGCACGGAGTCATGGTATATCTCCAATGATTTCCAATTGGATTCATCTAATGCTCAAAAACCGATATCTGTTATCGACATTGCGTCTAGCATGGATTAGGAAATTGAGTGTTTGTGGATGCTCCCGAAGGGGGAGTCTTGTCACCGCTTTTGTGGAATCTCGTAGCAGATACGCTATTGAGGCAACTCAATAATAGCGGCAGAGGCGTCTCGTCGGCGTGTTCAACCAGTTCATTGCACAGGTATTCGATTTGAAAGAAAATAAATAGGAATTGTTTCACCATCCCAGTTTTAGCCATTAACACAGAAACTTAAAAAAAAAAAAGTTTTTCAAGACTGCAATACATTGCATCTCCGTTGGAACAAAAAATCTGGTGCGTACCACCCATCCCGCCACTATAAAACAGTCGCCCAATCACCCATCGTGAAGCGGCCGAGAAGCAAAACAAGCACACCGCACCGTAGTTCAACTTTTTCTGTTGAACAAGCTCTCATATATGAACGCCCCAACACACTGCAATAGGTCGGATGTTCGTATACGGCTGGAGGTGTAAATGTGTGAGATCAACCCGTGCTACAGGAGAATTTGAACAACGTTTGCTGGGAGTCTCTCGTGCGCATTTTTGTTTGACACTAAAAATTGTTCGCATAGGATTGAGTTTAAACTCATTTAAATCGCACATAACAATGCTTCCGCAGAAAACGGATTTCAGCAGAAAATAGTTTTATTGCGTGAATGTCGTCATATTGTTATCCCAAAATCAAAAAGCGCTACATGATTACAACTAAATTCTAGCAGAACTATTTTTGCTAAACCAATATTGTGTGAGCCACTCTCACCGTGTTGCGTCAAAAAGCGCGGTAAACTTGCATGCAGATTGGCGTCGGTGTCTCTCATCGCGTTCAACCCACCGGCTTGAACGAGAGAGAAAAAACGAAGAAAAAAGAGAGGCTTTCTCACCGTAATCATTGCATGCTTTCAATGCGCGTGGCTTGCGCACTAACCAACCATGCGTCTGCTATTGAAGCTGAAAGTGCTTTCATTTGGCGTTTATTGCGTTCTGCTGTGTAAAAAGGCAATTCTTATTATTTTTTTCCTAGCCGGGCTAGTTTGTATTGATCAACATACATTTGGTTTAATTCTGCTCCGCGAATGCGCAAAGAAAAAGTCACACTTCAATATTTTTGGCAAGAAATTTAATGTGCTACACCGTTTTCATTCTACACATCACTTGTTTTCTGATAGAATGCGTTTGGGAGCGTAAGATAAGTAATGGCACTGATACCCCCAGTTCCTTAATTTTCAAACAGAACTGAAAAACTTATTTTGATCGGCTTTAACATTGAACCAAATTAACTCAGAAGATCGTAAGGATCAGAATGTTTCTCATTATTTGGAAAAGTAGTTTTATGATTGCATGTTTCGTTAATCATGCCAGACAGACATTCAAGCACCACAACATAGTGGCCATGCGAAGAATTTGTTGTTTGATGGAAACTTTCTTCCAGTAGTGGGATGGGAAATAAACCCAAACTCAAATAAGTATGTACCATGATAAGCCTCAACGACTGACGTCGTTAATCGAACCAAATTCCAATTTTGAATTTATCCTCAATGTTGAACAGGTCCCCTATTAGACCACGCGTCGCCTCTGAATAGCGGTTTTTCTACTTATGGTTTTGCCGACGACTACCTAGCATTGTTAGTTGGTATGTGTATCACCACCCTTTTCGACCTGATGCAAAGCGCCCTTCAGGTAGTTGAGGGTTGGTGTCGCCAATATGGCCTTTCGGTTAATCCGAGTAAAACATCTATTGTTCTTTTTATGGAAAGGCGAAACCGAAATGGCGTTCGACCTTTGCGTCTCTTTGATTCTGAAATCGATGTGACTGAACAGGTAAAGTACGTTGGAGTCATTCTTGATTCCAAGCTTTCCTGGACACCTCACATTGAGTTCAGAATCAAGAAAGCTTGTATGGCCTTCGGGCAATGCCGGCGAACCTTTGGTACAACTTGGGGTCTTAAACCCAAGTATATCAAATGGATCTACACAACTGTTGTTCGGCCAACATTGGCCTATGGATGTCTTGTGTGGTGGCAAAAAGGCGAAACAAGAACAATCCAATCAAAATTAGGCCATCTGCAAAGGATGTGCCTAATGGCGATGTCTGGAGCGCTTGCACTTACCGTCTACGGGCACTCGGTCTACTAGAGGAAACTCCTGTGAACCGCACATCAACACACACCTCGTTGTTTCCACTTTTGGTGAATTGGGACAAAATTGTCCTTTGCTCCAAGTGACCTTACAATTGCTTGTAATTTCCCATATAAGACATTTTCCACGAAATTCCCTTCCCGGGAAGAGTGAACATCTGGTTATCTGGAAAGAAGTATTTCAGACGGCATCGTATGTTACACTGATGGCTTCCTTCTCGAAGGTCGAGCAGGTACTGGTGTTTATTCTCGTGAGCTAATGCTCTGTCTTACTCACTTGGTAGAAACTGCACCGTTTTTTCAGGCCGAAATCTTTGCTCTTATGTGCGGAGTGCAATCAGCACTACAGCAGCACGTAAGGGCAAAGTAATATACTTCTGTTCAGATAGCCAGGCTGCTATTAAAGCATTTGCTTCGGCCAACTCCAGGTCGAAGACAGTTATCGCTTGTCGAACTCAAATCGAGGAGCTTAATTCAGCAAACGCTTTTCACCTTGTATGGGTGCCTGGCCATTCTTCCATCGCTGTTGGAGGAATTCCAGGAGGAACTGCTACAGGAATCGCCGGAAGAACTCCTAGAGGAATTCTGGCATTTCAAGTGCAATTTCTATGCATTCTTGAAGGAATTCCTGTAGAAACTCGTAAAAGAATTTCCGGAGGAACTCGTAGAGGTGTTCCCGGAGGTCCTACTATAGGAATTCCCGGATGAACTCTTAGAGGAATTCCCAAAGGAATTCGTAAAGAAATTTCCGGAGGAACTCATAGAAGAATTCGTGGAGAAATTCCCGGAAGTGCTCCTAGAGGAATTGCCGGACGAACTCCTAAATGAATTCCCAGGAAGAACTTTTAAAGGAATTCCCGGAGGAGCTCCTAGGGCAATTCCAGCAGATACTCATAGAGGAATTTCCGGAGGAAATCCTAGAAAAATCCCCATTGGAACTCCTGGAGACATTTCTAGGGGAACTCCTGGAAGAATCACCTGGGGCACTTCTAAAGAAATTCCTGAGTGGACTCTTAGAAAAATGTTCCTGTAATTCCTGAAGGAACTCCCGCAGGATCTCTTAAAAGAATTTCCGGAAGAACTATGGGAACTCTCGGTATCTCCAGTGGAACTTTCTGAAGAATTCCCGATGAATACCGTAGAGATATTGCTGGAGCATTTTTTCGTGGAATTCCAGAATGAATTTATGATGGATTCTCGGATGAACTCCTGAAAAAATACCTGGAGTAACTCCTAGAGAAATTTGTGGAGGAAGTACAACAAGAAGTCCCTGTGGAACTTTTGAAGGAAACTCCTAGAAGAAGTCACGGAGGAAACTCGGGATTCCTGAAAGACCCTCTAGAGTTCCCAGAGGAACTTCTAGCGGAATCGCCACTGCTGGAAAAATCCTCAAAAGAGCTGCCTAAGAAATTTCATCCTTTCTGGAGATGAACACGTTAAACACATTTTTTTTAGAATCACTAGCATTTTCTTCAATACCATCAAACAATCGGAACATATGTCAATTATCACAGGTCCGGTTGAGAAGAACTCAATGCATAGAAAGATTTCAACAAAATTTCCAGAAAAATTCTGACAGCATCCCATAAAGAACTTGTACAAAATCCTCAAACCACACATCTGAGGAATTAAAGGAAGATTTTTAGACCACTAATCAGTTACCCCTTTAGAGAATGTGGAGCCTCGTGGTCGTTGGGTTAGAATCACCAAGCTATTAGATGTGGGTTCGATTCCCGCTCCGGGCGAAGAAATTTTTCGCGAGAAATGTTTCTTTTTCTCCGTTCTACGATCTGTGTATTCGTTGTTTGATGTTAACCCTCTAATACCCAATCCCGCCTTTAGACGGGGTATAGTTCGAGCATTTTTGTAATTTTTGTTTCGTGGAAAATCTTTTTTTTTATATTTTTGGCTGATATTTAGGACTGTTCTGTATATCTCGAAATGGTTTTTGGTGTATTTTAAAGCGTATTTAGATTTTGTAAAAATCATTGGAAAAAAGATGTTTTAGTCACCTTTTAGAAGTCATTTTTTATTTTGTATTGAATCGCTACAATTAACATATTTTAAATTTTTCCCAAATCATTCTATCCTTGTTTAATAGTTTCAGGGAATCGAATACACTCTAAAATTATATTCCTTAAAATAACACAAGAAATAAAATTTTCTGCGAAAAAAAATTAAAATAATAATATTTCAACAATTATCATAAAATCTCAAGATGTTTTCATCTCAAAAAATCCGTTCCCCAAATTGGCTTCCAGGAAAAATATAAATGTGTGAGGATGTTCAAAAATAAAAATTAAAAAAATCAAAAACTGAAATTCACGAAATCGAGAATTAAAAAGAATCATCTTCCAAAACATGTTTAAATCGATTTTAGATGACGAAAAATGATATTTACATCAAAATCAAAAATTTGGGTATTAGAGGTTTAAGTTTTATTCATTCTCTACAGCTGCTGGCACAAGACAGTGTCCGTGTTTTTCTTCTAAAAGTCTTCTAAAATTTGGAAAGAATGTTTAAATTAACACAGTCTGACATTTCAACTTTGACTCTTGAAATCTTCCTGTAAGGATTCTGTCAGAATCTTCCTGGAATCTTTCTAAGCATTCTATTTTGCTCAAGGTGATTTCGGAATTCTTTGCAGTATTGTGTTAAAACCCTCCTGAGAATTCATTACGAATTCTCGAAAAGAAGCTGTCGGAATCCTTTTATGGACACTGTCTAAAACTTTTTCTGGATTCTCGATATCATTTAAAACATCGTTTTCCAATATTGGCTCTCGCGACCCCGATTTTCGTAAAACAATCAAAGCGTGCCTGCAAGCGAAACGAAGGTTGGGAAACCAATAGTATCCCTTCGGAAACATCTACAGAATTTTGTTGAGATCTCTTTTCAGAAGCTTGTTAGCTTTTTTGGTCAAGATTCTGTCGGGATATGTTTTAATATTATGATGTCGGAATCCTTCCCAGTATTGAAAATCGTCCAGATGATTTTGCCAGAATACAAGCAGATTTCTCAACAAGAAGAATTATGTTGGTATTCTTATTCAAATTCTGTTCAAAGTTATCAAAGAATCCGGATGCTGTCGAAAGTTTTCTTCGAAATGTTCAGTGAGAATTGTTCCAGCTGAGAACAGTTCGACAGCTTCTTCAGGAACTCTGACAAAATCTACTAAGAAAAAGCTCTCGTTTTCTTGGAACCTTCTAGAAATTCCTTTTGATATATTTCAAGCATTTCTTCCATGATTTCTGGAAAAACGTCTCGATTTTTTTTAAAGTAGTCACTGGTTCAATATTTAGATATGATTTTTTTTTTTGAAATTTTGAGTTGAGATTTGAGAAATAATCCTTATTTTTGGGAAATGACCCGGGATTCTCAAGAGATCATTTGAACGAATGCATTGAGCAATCTTTTGAAGGAATCGCTGTAAAAAAATCCAGAATTAAATCCTAAAGAAATCACAAGAACAATCTTTCGATGATTTTTCTAAAAAATAAACGGTACCCAGGTTACAATTTGATGCTGTACAAACGTTTCTCCAACTATTTTAAATCAGCCTTCATTTGAACAAAAGCTGATGAGCACAAGAGGAATAATCCTTTATTCAGCTTCTAAACATCTAAACATCTAATTTTGGTGATTTTATTCAACCTTTAGCTGATTTGAGGTTCATTAGAAGGCTGATTTAAGGCTTAATATAAGCTTAATTAGTAATCAATTAAATTTATTAATTGTGTAAAATAAAATAAAAATACTTTCATGATCTTATTCTTGACAAGCAATGTATTAGGAGTACGAAAAACCCGTACGTAGGAGGAAGGGGGGTCTAAAATTCCCAAATTTTGCGTGACGTACTAAATGGACGCTCCCTTAGCACCGACATCACACACACTTTTATACATATCCTCGAGAACAAGAGCATTGCTTGTTGTGTCTGAATAGTCAAGAACATAAGTTGAACTAAGTCTGTATTGAGGCTGAAGAAGCAATGTGGACACGGAAATATGCTTGGGTCCAGCTGACAAAAATTATTTGAATAAAGGTTGAATAACAGATGATTAGTTCTGCATGTTGGTGTATGTTTTAAAGCTGGTTACCCAGATGAATAACTGTCTATTCAACTTGATATTCAGCCCTCTATGTATTGCTGATTAAAGAGGTTGAACAAACCATACTCCGGTCCAATATTCAGTTGTCATTGTGTTCAGCCATTGACACCATTAACCAGTTATTGTTCAGCTAATACTCTCACTGTTCAACATTCATTGTTACTTAAGTAACTATATTTCCAGGAATTGCAATTTATTTTGTACATTTTTAAAATGCTTCGGAATTTTTGAAGTTTGTAAAGGTTCAAAATTGACTGAGTTCAGCGGAAAAGTGCCCAAAATAGAAGCCACTGCCCAAGTGGCTCGGTTTCCCTAGAAATTTTTGTGAGAATTATCCCAGATTACCTCTTTTTACCGTTTTTTTGGAATTACATATTCCAGGCACACCTCTATAAAGTTCTTTATCTTTTTCCAACCAGTTTTTTGTTGATTTTTTTTCGGGTTTTCCTCAGTATTTTTTTTTAATAAATTTAAGATTTTTTGTGAGAAATATTTTAGAAACGATTAACACTCTCTCTATTCCCAGATTGCTCGAGGAACTCTAACAGATTCTTGAAGAATTCTAGTATAGGATCTTCACGGTCAACGAATGATTTGGTGAGACCATTCCATTATTTTCATTTCCTTTTCAACGGTTTGTCTGGTTTGGAGTCAAAGCTCCAACTGAAATGTCACAGTGTATTGACATTATTTCTACCACCACCTACTTGCGCAACCAGCTACAGCATCAGTGTTCTTTGCGTTAATTCAAGCTACTCATATAATAAAAGCGTTAACATTCCGGAAAAAAAGAACAACCTTCCGTTACGACTCGAATGTCATTCTTTCTCTCACTCTGAGAAGCCACATTTAAAACCTCCGACTGCGACTAAAACATCACATCGCAGCCCACGTGGAAAGAAGGGCAGCAATGGCTGTTCTGTCTCATCATCAGGCAAAAGCGAATTCACATCCTAGAAGCAGCCAGCATCCAAACAAAATTAGCATTTCATTCAGCCAGCCAGCAGAGTTGGGAAAGGAAGGAGCTGGGGCTGCAAAAGCTGTGCTTTTTGTTCCATTGAGTAGGCGTCGTCGTCATAATCCTTCGTTCACGCGAAGGTGGGGGGACGGGGATAGCTATTTTTAAAACCGGCTGCTTTCACCAGTCGAAGAAGGGCAACTTTGTTGTTGTACGGTGTGGAACGTGGAAATCGTAATCAAGGTAATGACATGGGATTTTCCGAGTTCTGCGAGGTAAGAATTTTGTCAAATTTGCGCACGGTTCTTCGGACGAAATTGTAAATGAATACACGGAAAAGGCTTCTGATGTTGATCGTGGGAAACGAAGAATCAATTCTTATGAAAAACAAATTCCACGAAATTGTTTCCATAGCCGATGATTGAAATCGAGAGAAAACGAGTATCGTTGTTCAAAAGTTAACAACACTTATTGCGTATACAAAAACTTACGAAAGTGACAAATGAAGTGCTAATATTTCACGTGTACGAAGGAAAATAGCATAAAAATCCCGCTTATCCTCCTAGTAGCTGTTCTGGTTTTATCGTAGATTTGAAAAAGGCTTGACCTGCCTAACTCTGCTCATGGCTAACTTGTTGAAGCTACCACACACGCATAAGTCTTGAAAACACTTCCAAATTGCTTGCAAAGTAGAAATGTTTCGAGAAAAAGTTTGAAATATTTTCTTTTACGTTTATAAAAACCAACTCTAGAAAATTTTTTTGGTTTTATTATGGTGTTTGTGATTGAAATGTGAATTAAAACTACATCAAAGCCGTACTAAATCCAAAATGTTACTTGAGATGCAAATGTCTACAACCAGGACGTCTTATAACATGATGCAATCAACTTTACGGCTACCGCATTTTCTCAGTTGTTTTATAACCAATTCGGGTATTTTTTGAGAAAAAATGGTTTATTCTAGATCTTGAGTACGTTATAAAACTCCATCTCAGACAACTAAGAAAATATAATGGACGGTAACTGGTTGGCAGTATGTGATAGGGGCTTGCCCGTATTTGAAACATGAGAAGCATACGACAGATCAATCAGACATCATGTATACAGAGAAAGTCCATGATGTCACTCTAATTCTGTAAGAAATTTGAGTTGAGAGCATACGAGTGCCGTTAGTCAAATGTAAACAACATTGAACACATATCCAGAAACACCCACGAGAGTGGCTGCTAGTCACCAATAAAAAGGCAAACGTTTTTCATTTTGGTCCGCAGAAAGCAGTTTAAACTATCAGCGTTTTTCATAGTTACTGTTTTGGTTTTATAGTGGTTCTAAAGAAGTTTTGCAGATATAATTGTTCCTATTACCGTCAAGGCGCCATTCACCGTGGGGCTCCATTCACCGTGTGCCTTCGAATATTTTTTCATTATTTCCATATTATGATTGAATGATATGACAATTTCCCTTCAATTTCAACAATACAACACTAATGTATTGTTACCATGTCAAAACGCTCATTAGAAACATTTAAAAGTATCATTTTGACACTAAAGTGTGTTTACATGAAGCGGGTTTCTGCTCGTTCACTGCATTCATAGTGAAAAAACGAAAACTGCGCTAAGGTGATTTAAGCGATAAACTAAATGTAGTAACGTTTTTATTCCACCAAGAAGCAATTAAATTCACATATCAGGTATGTATTTTGCATTACCGAAGTAAGTTTAGCAAGAAAGTACGATTACTCGTAAAAAGTACGAGTAATCGTACTTTCTTGCTAAACTTACTTCGGAATTGAAACAAAAAGGCAAGGTAAATGGGTACTCTTAAAATCAATGGTCTCCATTCACCGTGCCCCATATTGTCCCATATATCTAGAAAAAATCGAAAATTTGAACATTCGTTTTTCTAATACAATCTTGCAAATTATTACTTGAAATGAATTTAAAAGAAGAAAATTCCCTTGGCTGGGTTGTTTTGATCATTTTTAAACAAAGTAGAATAACATTTCTCATACACGGTGAATGGGTCCCTACTACCACGGTGAATGGTGACCTACCACGGAATTAGGCGACCCTACTACCCTTTACTAATTGTACTTTATCACCAAATTTTGTGAAAATTTTTCTACTTCTGTGGATATTGCTTTAATTTTAACCTATAATGAAGGTAATTAGAAGCGGCACCAACATTGTTTATAAGACTGGTGTCAAATGACATCCCTTATTTGCCCCGAATCCTCTTAGATCCACGGTGAATGGTGCCTTGACGGTATCTGATTCTAAAAACTATAAAAGGCGCATCAGTAATATTTAGCAGAAATATTTTGAGGAACATTGTTTAGATATTCTCTTTCTACTTTTTGGAATACAATGAGGTTTTATTACGATCATGATAACAAAAGATTTAATTCACAACTCCATTAAAACCATAACAAATCAAAAAGTCCAGTTGAAAAGTCTACGAGATGTTTTATGAATCGAGATGTTCATATGAAGCGAAATGAACAAACGGTGCTACTAACTTATTTCCTCTGGCATGAATTCGGGTCCGGTGGTACTTCCGCTACTGCCGAGACTTTTCACTTTTCTATCTAGACTGCTGCTAGCGTTAATACTTGTACTGGCACTGCTGCTGGAACTAGAAGAGCCACGACTGCTACTTCGGTTACTGCGCCGAGCTTCCCAAAGCGTTTTCGACACCTCGGTGGCCACCTTTACCGATTAAGTTGCTCGCGGGTGTCAGTGTGAAGATTACTGTGAACGTGCTGGTCTTAAACGAACGCGCGCACTTCTGGAAATATGATTGTAGGGGATCGGTTTAAAAGTAGTCTTTTAGGTATTGTAATCTGGAAAAACGTCATTTGGGCTCGTCTCGTGAGTACTATCAGTTTGAATGCAGGGGCTCAGTAGTAAACATGAGCCCCTGTTTAGAAACAAGTAGAAATGTGAAGGTTCATGTGAAGTTTATGTACAGTACTGAACCAAATGGAGTGCTCAGAAATGGCACCATTTGAATATAAAGGATGGTAGAAAGACAAATGTGAATAGGTTCAATCCGAGGTTTGAACCAAACTTCACATGGTCCCACCAAGTGCTTGTGAGCCGCTTCAGTGTGAAATTGGTTGTGAAGCTTTTATAGGTCAGGCATTTGAAATTCTAAAGTATCTCAGTCTGTTAAATGTGCCTCAGTTTAGAAAGACGATAAGGATTACTCCTTTGAAATAATGGATTAGTACAAATCTGATTTGGGTTTGGAACCAAAGTAGTCTACATCGAGTAATCAAATGCCCTTGAGTAGTTTGAATGTGAAGGTTGATGTGAAGCTTCCCTGAAACGAACATTCAAAACTTGAAAGCATCGAAGATTCGTTCAAATGACGTCTTTTACAAAGTTTAACAATTTCAAAAGGTGAATTCGATCCGGTTGAATGTAAGATTTGTTCTGAAGTCTATGCCACTTGTCCAGGTATTCGATAGCAGTGTCTTTGTGAAAGTTAATGTGAAGCTAATGTACGACAAGAGTTTTAAACTCTGTAGTGGCATGTATCTCTTCGCATTTTGTAATGATAAAAAAAGTTCAACCACTACAGGAGACGAATTGGATCAGATTCAATTCGAGAATCGAACCGAAGTCCACGCCGCATCATGACCCGGTCACCTTCGCCATTACATCACACATCCATACACATGTTCGCCGTCACACTCGAATTGTCGCTAGCTATTCGATCCATTCTTCTTTGTTTGTTTGTTGGTTCGTCCGGCTGCCATGTACCGATAGCCGTAATCCGATCATTGACCAAGAGAGCCAGAGCACACACACTTTCCCTTCTTCCCTTCACCGTTGCAAATTCCTCGCGTTCAGCGCATTCCGCACGAAAGCGAAATTTATTATTAGCAAACCAACCACACTAAACTGACTAATTCCACCTTCGCGGTGGCCGAAGCCATCAAACCCTTTCCGTTCCAACAATTCTCCGGTATCGAGCCGAGAAACTCGCGCGTTTAATGCCCTTCTCTACACCAGCAGCAGTAGCAACAGCAATTGGTATTTAAGAAGGCCCAACCACTTTTCAAGACCGGACGCGTATTTTCATCATTACCGCACACACGTATTTCCACTAACCACCACATCACCCTCCAAGTCATCGCCGCCTCCTCGCAGTCAGAGAGGTGCCAATAAGAGCAGGTGGCGGAATGCGGGTGCTATAATTGATGAAACATTTCGTGCGTACTCCGCAAGCACATCATTATCATCATCATCCTCCTCCTGTTCACGTGGAAAGTTATGGCAGAAATTTACCCGTTTTTCCACAGATTGCTCCAGACGACTTCCCTTCTACTGCTTCTAACGAGGAGAGCACAGAGTAGAATGTCGTAACCGATACGCGGAACGAACTCAGCTTCCAATTCGCAGGAATTCTTCGACCGGAAAAAAGCTGCTACGCTCCCGATAGTTACGATAACGCGAACTGAACTGAGCCAGCTGGCAGAGCCCAAGATGGTACAATTTGGTGAGGTGCATAGTGCACCATAGCAGTAGACTTCCTTGTTGCCAAAAATAGCTTCACACGAGACTCTCGAAAAGGATTCGGTGAAGGTTGACGTAGTGCAGCGTTTCCGAATCGAAATTGGGGTATTTAAAAACTCGTGAACGAATCGTCTGGCGAAGCTTCGGTACTCGAAGTGGATTGACTGATTGATCGTCAATAGCTTTGGTAGCTGTAATGTTGCATACGTTGGAATGGATGATCGTAGACACAATTCGGGAGTACAACTTGTGAAGACTCATCATCTGTTCCAAACTCATCATTCACATTTATCCAGAAGTTTCTACAGAGATGTCTCCAGTAGTTTCGTCAGAGATTCATCCAGGAGCATTCAGGGATGCTTCTAGGAGTTGCACTATGGTTTTTTTTTTCTCATAAGATCTCTCAGGTATTCCGACAGCTGTTCAGATATTCTTTCGGGAGAATTCGGGGATGTCTCCAGGAGATCCATCAATGATTCACCCATAATATGCTTCAGGAATTCTAAAAGGTGGACAGTGATTAGTCTAGGAGTTTCTTCAGGGATTCCTTCTGAAGTTCTTTCAGGAATTAGTCCAGGTGCTCCATCACAGATTCCTCCAGGATTTCTTTCAGGAATCGGTCCAGGAGTTCCTTCAGGGATCTCTCCAGAAGCTTCATCAAGGGTTTCTACAGGAGTACCTTCTGGGATCTCTCCTGAAATTTCTTCAAGGAATTCCTTCAGGGATTACTCCAGAAGTTCCTTCAGTAATTTTTGCAGGAGTTCCATCAAGGATTCATCGAGGATTTTTATTCAGAAATTTCTCTTCTGGAGTTCCTTCTGGGTTGCCTCTTGAAATTCTTTCGGGAATTCCTCTCAGGAGTTCTTCGGGAATCCATTTAGGAGTTCTTTTAGGTATTTCTCAAGAAGTCCCTTCAGGTATTCTTACAGATGTTCAGATTAATCCAGGAGTTCCTTCGAGGACTCCTGCAGTAAAGTAGTTTTTTCAAGGATGGTTCCAGAAGTTTATTTAGGGATCTCTCCAGGAATTCCCTCAGGGATCTCCTCAGCAGTTCCAGGAGGATTCGGTGTTGCCAAAAGGTGTTTCATCAGGAATTCCTTCAGGAGTTCCCTCAGCTAATCCAACAGAAGTTCCCTCAGATATTCCTCCAGAAATTCCTTCAGAGATTCTCCCAAGAGGATTCAGGAATGCCTCTAGGAGATCCAACAGTAATTCATTCAAAAGTTCCTTCTGGAATTTCTACAGGAGTTCCTTTAAAATTTAGTCCAGGGATTCCTTCTGAAGATCCTTCAGGAATTCCTACAGGGAGTTCCTACAGAGTTTACTCCAGAAGTTTCAGGTATTACGACAAACGGTTCTACAGAGATTCATCGTGAAGTTTCTCCTAAAATCTTTTCAAAAGCTCCTTCAGAAATCTCTCCAGGAGAATTCAGGGGTTCGTCTAGAAGCTTTTTTTGTGTTTCCTACAGAAACTTTTTCAGGGATTACTCCAGGAGGGTTCATGAACGCCACATGAATCAAAGATTTCTCCATAAGTTCCTTCAGGAATTCTTACAGTAGTTCTCCTTCAGGGATTCTACTAGAAGTTCCTTCAAGAGTTTCTTTAGGACTTTAATCAGGCTTTCCTCAAAGGATCTCCCATAGAGTTCCTACAAGAATTCCTCCAGGATTACCTTCAGAAAATCCTTCCAAGTGTCCTTTCCGGGATTCCTCCTGAAAATTCTTCGGATCTACTACAGGCGTTCTTTCAGGAATAAGTGCAAGAGTTCCTTCAGAGATTCCTCCAGGTCTTCTTTTAGAAATTCGTCTAGACTTCAATAAGGGATATCTGCTGGAAACGCCAGCATCATGGATCTCTCCAGAAGTTTCATCAAGAGTTTCTACAGGAGATTCTTCTGGGATAACACCTAGAATTTCTTCAAGGATCCCTCGTGGAAACCCTTCAGGGATTCCTTCTGGAATTCTCTCAGATATTTCTCCTGAAGTTACATCTTGGAATTGCTTCGGGATACCTCGTGGAGATTTTCCAAAGATTCATGTTCTTGCAGGTATTCCTGCAAAAGCTCATGCAGGGATTAATCCCAGAGTTCCTTCGAGGATTTCTGCAGTAAAGTAGTTTTTTTTTCAAAGATTGTTCCAGGAATTTCCCTCAGATATTCCACTAGAGGTTCCTTCAGAGATATTTCCAGGAGGATTCAGGGATGCCTCCAGCAGATCCATAAGGAATTCATCCAAAAGTTCCTTCTGCAATTTCTACAGGAGGTTTTTTAGAGATTAGACAGGCGATTCCTTCGGAAGTTCCTGCAGGAATTCCTACATGGATTATTCCAGGAGTTCCTTCAGAGATTCCTCCAGGAGTTTCAGGGATTCATGCAGATGTTTCTTCAGAGATTCCTCCCGAAGTTCCTTTAAAAATCTCTCCAGGTGTTCCTTCAGGGATCTCTCCAGGATTTCCTTCGGAGATTCTCACAGAAGAATCCAAGGATACCTCCAGGAGAATTCAGGGATTCGTCCAGAAGCTTCGTCAGTGATTCCCACAGAGATTTATTCAGAGATTAGTCCAGGAGTTCCTTCTTAGATTCCTAAGTTTTTTTTTCGGAGACTTTTCCAGGAAGAATCCGAGATGCCTCCAGGAGTTACATCACAGATTTCTCCATTGGTTCGTTCAGGAATTCCTACAGGAGTGACTTCAGGGATTCTTCTAGGAGTTCCTTCATTATTTTCTATACTATAATCAGGCTTCATCAGAGCTCGTTCAGTAATTTCTGGAATTCCTTCCATGATTCCTCATGGAATTTACTCAGATATATCTCCTTCTGCGATCCCACTTGGAATTCCTTCGGGATGCCTTAAGGAGATTTTCCAAAGATTCTTTCATGATTTTTTTAGGGGTTTCTGTATGCGTTCATTCAGGTATCCCAGCAAAAGTTCCTCCAGGGATTAATCCCTGGAGTCCCTTCGAGGATTCCTGCAATACAGTAGTTCTTTCAGGGTTTGTTCCAGGAGTTTATTTAGGGATCTCTCCAGGAATTGCTTCAGGAATCTCCTCAGTAGTCCCAGGAAGATTGGGTGTGGCCAAAAGATGATTCATCAGGGATTTCTCCCTCAAGTTATTTTAAGAGGAGTTCCCTCAGATATTCCTTCAGAAGTTCCTCCAGAGATTTTTCCTGGAGGATTCATGGATGCCTCCAGAAGACCCCCCTGAAATTCCAGAAGTTCCTTTGGGATTTCTCCTGGAATTTGTTCGGGGATTTCTCCTGAAATTTCTTCTGAGCTTTCTCATTGAATTTTTTGGGGATTCCTCCTGGAACTCCTTCTGAGATTCCTCCTGGAACTCCTTCGGAGATTCCTCCTGGAACTCCTTCGGAGATTCTTCCTGGAATTTCTTCGGAGATTCCTTCTGAAAATCTTTCGGGAAATCCACCTTGATATTCTTTGAGGGTTCCTCTTCAAAATCCTTTGGAGATTCCTCCTGGAACTCTGTCGGAGATTCCTCCTGGAACTCCGTCGGAGATTCCTCCAGGAACTCCTTCGTAGAATCCTCCTGGAACTCCTTCGGAGATTCCTTCTGGAACTCCTTCGGAGATTCCTTCTGGAACTCCTTCGGAGATTCCTCCTGGAACTCCTTCGGAGATTCCTCCTGGAACTCCTTCGGAGATTCCTCCTAGAACTCCTTCGGAGATTCCTCCTGGAACTCCTTCGGAGATTCCTCCTGGAACTCCTTCGGAGATTCCTCCTGGAACTCCTTCGGAGATTCCTCCTGGAACTCCTTCGGAGATTCCTCCTGGAACTCCTTCGGAGATTCCTCCTGGAACTCCTTCGGAGATTCCTCCTGGAACTCCTTCGGAGATTCTTCCTGGAACTCCTTCGGAGATTCCTCCTGGAACTCCTTCGGAGATTCCTCCTGGAACTCCTTCGGAGATTCCTCCTGGAACTCCTTCGGAGATTCCTCCTGGAACTCCTTCGGAGATTCCTCCTGGAACTCCTTCGGAGATTCCTCCTGGAACTCCTTCGGAGATTCCTCCTGGAACTCCTTCGGAGATTCCTCCTGGAACTCCTTCGGAGATTCCTCCTGGAACTCCTTCGGAGATTCCTCCTGGAACTCCTTCGGAGATTCCTCCTGGAACTCCTTCGGAGATTCCTCCTAGAACTCCTTCGGAGATTCCTCCTGGAACTCCTTCGGAGATTCCTCCTGGAACTCCTTCGGAGATTCCTCCTGGAACTCCTTCGGAGATTCCTCCTGGAACTCCTTCGGAGATTCCTCCTGGAACTCCTTCGGAGATTCCTCCTGGAACTCCTTCGGAGATTCCTCCTGGAACTCCTTCGGAGATTCCTCCTGGAACTCCTTCGGAGATTCCTCCTGGAACTCCTTCGGAGATTCCTCCTGGAACTCCTTCGGAGATTCCTCCTGGAACTCCTTCGGAGATTCCTCCTGGAACTCCTTCGGAGATTCCTCCTGGAACTCCTTCGGAGATTCCTCCTGGAACTCCTTCGGAGATTCCTCCTGGAACTCTGTCGGAGATTCCTCCTGGAACTCCGTCGGAGATTCCTCCAAGAACTCCTTCGTAGAATCCTCCTGGAACTCCTTCGGAGATTCCTTCTGGAACTCCTTCGGAGATTCCTTCTGGAACTCCTTCGGAGATTCCTTCTGGAACTCCTTCGGAGATTCCTCCTGGAACTCCTTCGGAGATTCCTCCTGGAACTCCTTCGGAGATTCCTCCTGGAACTCCTTCGGAGATTCCTCCTGGAACTCCTTCGGAGATTCCTCCTGGAACTCCTTCGGAGATTCCTCCTGGAACTCCTTCGGAGATTCCTCCTGGAACTCCTTCGGAGATTCCTCCTGGAACTCCTTCGGAGATTCCTCCTGGAACTCCTTCGGAGATTCCTCCTGGAACTCATTCGGAGATTCCTCCTGGAACTCCTTCGGAGATTCCTCCTGGAACTCCTTCGGAGATTCCTCCTGGAACTCCTTCGGAGATTCCTCCTGGAACTCCTTCGGAGATTCCTCCTGGAACTCCTTCGGAGATTCCTCCTGGAACTCCTTCGGAGATTCCTCCTGGAACTCCTTCGGAGATTCCTCCTGGAACTCCTTCGGAGATTCCTCCTGGAACTCCTTCGGAGATTCCTCCTGGAACTCCTTCGGAGATTCCTCCTGGAACTCCTTCGGAGATTCCTCCTGGAACTCCTTCGGAGATTCCTCCTGGAACTCCTTCGGAGATTCCTCCTGGAACTCCTTCGGAAATTCCTCCTGGAACTCCTTCGGAGATTCCTCCTGGAACTCCTTCGGAGATTCCTCCTGGAACTCCTTCGGAGATTCCTCCTGGAACTCCTTCGGAGATTCCTCCTGGAACTCCTTCGGAGATTCCTCCTGGAACTCCTTCGGAGATTCCTCCTGGAACTCCTTCGGAGATTCCTCCTGGAACTCCTTCGGAGATTCCTCCTGGAACTCCTTCGGAGATTCCTCCTGGAACTCCTTCGGAGATTCCTCCTGGAACTCCTTCGGAGATTCCTCCTGGAACTCCTTCGGAGATTCCTCCTGGAACTCCTTCGGAGATTCCTCCTGGAACTCCTTCGGAGATTCCTCCTGGAACTCCTTCGGAGATTCCTCCTGGAACTCCTTCGGAGATTCCTCCTGGAACTCCTTCGGAGATTCCTCCTGGAACTCCTTCGGAGATTCCTCCTGGAACTCCTTCGGAGATTCCTCCTGGAACTCCTTCGGAGATTCCTCCTGGAACTCCTTCGGAGATTCCTCCTGGAACTCCTTCGGAGATTCCTCCTGGAACTCCTTCGGAGATTCCTCCTGGAACTCCTTCGGAGATTCCTCCTGGAACTCCTTCGGAGATTCCTCCTGGAACTCCTTCGGAGATTCCTCCTGGAACTCCTTCGGGGATTCCTCCTAGAACTCCTTCGAAGCTTCCTCCTGGAACTCCTTCGGAGATTCATACTGGAACTCCATCGGAGATTCCTTCGGAAATTCCACTTAAAATTCCTATCCAAAAAAAACTTTCAAAAATTTCTTCAGAAATTATTTATGAAATTTCTACAATATAAATGTCGTCAGTTTACCACGTCTTAAATGCTGTTAACTTGCGATTTTTCTCTAGTGATAAAACCCCCATTCCAATCCTTATCTTCCAAGGAAATTCAAAGAAACGAACGATTGCCCTACTCAATCGCCAATCCGATTGTCTCCGTTTCATGCAAGTTTGATACCGGCGATAGACACGTCGCTTCTCAAGCCTCAATCGTGTAGTGCAAAATAAAAATAGCGAGGGAGTGGCTTGACGTCACTACAGCTGCTGCTGCTGCGGTCGCTGCTCGGGGTGGCAGCGCGATCATCAATATTTAGAAAAGACGCATCTGCCCGTCGTCCGTCCGTAATGGCAAAAAGTAAATCACGCGATGTCAGGTTGAACTTGACCCAACGGGCCCAACTAACCATCAACAACACGGGTGCTCGGCGCGGCGGTACGTGTACGGTTCTCGACGGAAGGTTCCTCCAATCATGCATTGCAATTACGAGTGCAATACATACATACTTGTGGTACTAAAAAGAAGGGTGTAGCGGCCGCCGGATTATCACCACCGACGACGTCGTTCACCCGAACGTAAGCAAGAAACAGAGAACTTGACGTCAATGGGAGCGCGAAACCAGTACTTCGATGCGCTCGAAGAAATGCTGATTAGCTAGGTTACTGTCACTGTTTCCAAGGCTGGATGGGCGGCAATCGTGATAAGAGGTATTATTGGCGTCGAATGGAGAGTTTAGATTGACTGAATGCAATCGAAAGTCAAATATGCTTGGCAATATGTATTTGGTTGGGGTGGTTCTTGAGGAAGATGAACGGTTTTGAAATTGGGATGTATTAATTATCAACAGGATATATCATCATCGCCACTAGTCTTAAAGCGGCCGACACATGTGACAAACTTTTACACTGAGAGAAAATTTGCACTGCCCAAACTAAACAATTGCAACGTGCTCTCATTGAAAGCCTTTCGTGGGAATCCACCTTGACAGACTTATGTGAATTCCTCCAGATTCCCTCTTGGATTACTTTT
>NC_085138.1:89294265-89319265 GCF_035046485.1 Aedes albopictus | reverse complement strand
CACTGAAATCATGGCTACTATGTTTCACTGCAAAATGCAGTGATGCCCATCGAATAGTATAACCATCATTAGTAAAGATTTTGATTCTGGATAAAAATCGATAACTAATTAATGAGGCGTCTAATTTGAATGTGGTCTTCGGCAAAGTTGTAGCTGATAGACAGGGTGGCCACTCTGAGCGGCAAATAAAATTCCCGAGTTTTTCCCGGTTTTCCCGATAGCTTTTTGAAATTTTTCCCGATTCTAAAATAGAATGATTTACAGTGAAAATTAAACGTAACTTACTAAGAAAAATTTAAGAGAATTCATATTGAATATTTTCAAATCCTTGGGTTTTATATAATATTCATATGAACTTGAAAATAAGTTTATAACTGATTTACTTAATATTTAAAGTTACAACATCTTCATTGAAGATTCCTTAATTTAAATTTTAGGATGACCAACTAGTACAAATTATGCAGTTGCTTAAGCAAATAACAATAAAAAGGATAATCCTGGGGGGGGGGGGGTGTTGTCGCAATTCTCATAGAATACACTATGATTATAGGATTTATGAATCTAATAATTCTTTCCGTAGAATCTGGGTGCTTACCCTTCCACCTACAAGTAGCAATAACGTTGATTACAAAAGGCTGCTCCATACTTGAAAAGTCATCTGGAAACACCAACGGACTGTGGATAAAAGCAAGATCTACTTTTCAACAACTTACTGGCGAATCTCTGCCACTACTGCGCAACAGAGTGTCAGCGCATGACAGGCCATGGAACAAAAAAGTGCCAACCATAGACTGGACAATCAAATCCAAAATAAGAGCCGGACAGATGCCTCAAGTAGCAGCGAGAGGTGGAGCGGACCTGGTGTGATGGTTAGAACACTTGACTATCACGCCGAGGACCTGGGATCGAATCCCACTCCCGACAAACTCACAAAATGTGAGTTCTTCCTTCGGAAGGGAAGTAAAGCGTGGGTCCCGAGATGAACTAGCCTAGGGCTAAAAATCTCGTTAATACAGACAAAAAAAAAAAAGTAGCAGCGAGTACTTTCCGAGAACATGTGCAACAGACCTACCATCAGCACCACCTATGGTACACAGACGGTTCATTAGCAGATGGAAAAGTTGGCTTTGGCATAATTGGTCCAAATGTTAGGAAAGAAGGCGGTCT
Source organism: Aedes albopictus (assembly GCF_035046485.1). NCBI lineage: Eukaryota > Metazoa > Arthropoda > Insecta > Diptera > Culicidae > Aedes > Aedes albopictus. The sequence continues at coordinate 89,318,098 of NC_085138.1, read as the reverse complement.
TCCGCACCAATGCTCAGTGTTTTCGGCAGAAGCAGCAGCTCTAGCATATGCAACTCGGTTAGTGGAAGGACCATCCGTTATATTCAGCGATTCTGCCAGTTGTCTGATGGCCCTGGGAGCTGGAAAATCAAGACATCCATACATACAAGCGTTAGGAAGAGAAGCGGAAGCAAAAGATGTTACATACTGCTGGATCCCGGACCACTCGGGGATTTCCGGAAATGAGGAAGCTGATCAGGCAGCAAACCAAGGAAGACAACAGGAAAGAGTTACCAAGGCCGTTCCAGCAGCAGATATCGTAAGATGGAGCAAAACGGAAATATGGAAGGTATACCAACAAACATGGGACTCGACGGACAGAAGAACGACCAGAATAGTGAAATCGACGGTGACAAAATGGACAGATTTACCCAACAGAAGAGATCAAATCGTATTAACGCGCTTACGATTAGGACATACGTGGTTTACCAAGCACCATTTGTTCGAGAAAAAAACAGCGGAAGTATGCGAGCCCTGCAGGAGAGTGAAAAACATTCACCATATTTTAACTTGAAAGAAATCTTGAAAAATGACCTAGAATCTGAAGCAAAAGTGATAAGCTATCTAAGAAAAATTGGAATGTATAAATTTATATGAAATTTTTTACCATTGTTAGAATGTAACAGCTTAGTTATGTAATAGGCAACAAATAATAAAGCATCAGAGACGAATGCCCCAGAGGTAAAGTCTCTCTAAACAACAAAAAAAAAATCTAATAATAAGTGGATTTCTTAGTAATAGTCCAAAAAAAATCTTGGTAAGTTCGTTTGGGAAACTAATAGGGTATAACAGAATGCCCAGAAAAAAAATATTCTGGATGGACTTCTGGCGGAATATCTGGAAAGATTAATCGTGAAAGAATTTTGGAAACGATTTTTAGGGAAATCTTCCGTGTAGTATTTGTGATGGTCATTTTTAAGATAATTTGATAGAAAACCAGTGGCGAACTTTATGGTAGCATAAATGGCTACTACAGAAAGTCAGGCAGGTTACTTAGGCTGAAATCGTTAATTCTAGGAGAAATTTGAGAGATCAAAGAAATCTTAGATTTTGTCTGATAAACGTCTAGCTTTCAGTTATTGCATCAGCGATTGCAATATGAAGTTCTCAGAGATTTAATTTTTGATCAAATTTTCAGATATGTCAAGAATTTCTCCAGGAATTCCTGAAAGATTAGTTTTTGAGAAATTATTTCCCCCAAAATTTAGAGGCAGATTCATTATTTGGGATTTTTTAATTTCCATAAATCATACAACTATATTGCTCCAGATGCTTTTGAATACTCACTGAAACACCCGCGAGAATTTCAATTGGTAGTTTAACTAGAAACTACGAATACTCCAAATTCTCGAGAATTTGCTGAACCAAGAGTTTTAGCAGGCACTTATGCTAAAGCTTCGCCAAAAAGGGATTTTTCCGATAACTTACTCCGGCTTTCTCCGAACATTTTTTTTCACCAGTTCAACAGATGAGTACATCAAAGCACTTCATGAAAAACAACAGAAATCTTTCAAACTAAATATTAGAAATACTTTTATGAACTACACTAGGCGTTATTTGAGGAATTCCATCAGATATTAAAAATCCCTTTAAATATTCTTTCAAATGTTTTTCACTAACTATTTTTAAATTGTAAGAATGTTTTCACCAGAATTACTCATCTAGGTTTTCATAATTTTTATTTGAATTTCTTCTTGCAGCAATTCATTCATTCATTCAAAATTTTATCAGCATCCTATCCAAATTTTCTCAATGACTTTTCGCTCAAAGGACAAAGGCTATATCAAGTTTTCTCCTAGAGATTGTACAAGGATATTTTTTTAGAAAGAAGTTATAATTTTTGTTTTGTTTTATAAAACTTTTATAGGACGCTTGATGTTTTCTGGAACATGTACATCCTGAAATACATAAGTGTCATATGAATCTATAAATTTTTGTATGTCATGTGTCTCAACCAGTCTTTCCACCAGAATGTTCTTTAGAATATCTTTAAAATTGTTCAAATTGTGATGTTAGGTAACATCACTATGATTAACTTTACTTGTTATGAATCGACGATAAGATATTAATTTCCAAGAATGGTTTTTACGCCAGTTCACCCATTATGTTATTAAGTTCAACAGTTGTTAACTGCATTTCCCACAAATTCCCATACTTATGATTCTGAAGACTGTACAAAATTTAGAATTTTGGAAATTCCCGGTGACTAGCAACAATTCCCGAGGTTTTCCCGACTTTTTCCCGGTGGTTTCGAATTCCCGAGCTTTTCCCGGTTTTCCCGAAATTCCCGACTGGGTGGCCACCCTGAGAATAGCCTAGGATTACCAAGGGTCAACTAACCCTCTAGAGCACTTGGGGAAATGCTACGGTGGATTGAATGAAAAACATCGTTTTCCCATAGTAATTCCCATACAAACTTTGAAGGGCTTGTGCAGTCTCAATTTTCAACCAAATGATCTCAAATTTTGGGAGAAGGCATATAATCTGGTTAGGAATCCAATAAGCGGTGTGGAGCAAAAACGATTTTTTGAACCACGCTAATGGTCATGGGTTCGATCCCCGCCCCGGCATTTCGTCAGTTGCTCTTCCCCCCGAGAGCGGCTGGCACTTGACCCTCTTCTTAGCTCTTATAGCTCAAACGGACCCGGATAATTGTATATCGGCGAACGGCAACCCATAATGGACGACCCTCAATCGGACTGGAAAAGGAACAACAGCCACATCATCATCGTGCTCATCATTCTACCAAGCAGGGTGAAAAGGTGAAAACAGCGCAGAGGCAAACCAGTTCGATATAGTAGAATAAGAATATAATAGAATACATTTAGGCGCTGTACAAAGTGTAAGTGCAGCCACCAATTGGAATCGCTCACGTAGTGCCCTAGTGGACAAAAGAGCTGTAAAATAAGTTAAGTGGTTAAGAATAAAAAATAAATTTTCGACATAATCCTTAGAATAAAAACTTACGCTCATTGATGGTACTCCGGGATGTATTCTTGCAGAAACCCCCGATATTTTTTTTTCTCTGTATTAACGAGATTTTTAGCCCTAGGCTAGTTCATCTCGGGACCCACGCTTTACTTCTCTTTCGAAGCAAGAACTCACATGTTGTGAGTTTGTCGGGAGTGGGATTCGATCCCAGGTCCTCGGCGTGATAGTCAAGTGTTCTAACCATCACACCAGGTCCGCTCCACACCCCGATATATTTAATAAAGGAATACAGAAAAATATTTTTCACCTCACAAGTCATCAAGCTGATGAGCGGCTTATTCATCTGTTGTACAGCAATAGTATTTGTAGGGCTGTACGTATAACCTATTTTATAAATTAGAAATCCAAAAAAAAGTATCCTTTTGCCCGTTTTAAAAAACGATAAAAATAAAAATTCGAGAAAAAATAGTTAGAAGCACTTGACCATCCTGGGCTACTTGGCAAATTTTGAGGCTGGAAGTCGGCTTTCCCCAGAACAATTATAAAAAATCGAAGTGTGAGGTTTGTTCTAAAAGTCCTTCAAATATCGTCAAACATCTTCGAAGAAAAAAGTCCTTCAAATATCGTCAAAGATCTTCGAAGAAATTATAAGAAATTATCCAACAAACCGTTTTCGTGTTATAATTTTTTGAAGAAAAAAAAAAGTATTTTATACGCCTTTATCAAAAACTAGGTGAAGGATATTGCAAAACGAATAACATGAAAATACTTTCAGATAGAAGTTCATACATAAGCAAAATTTCATTTGAATTGAAAAACCCGTCTACGAGATTCTTGCGTTGAGTTAGACATGCTCTATATCAAAGTTTTCCGTCCTATCTCTTGGTTACCATATAGATAGATATAACTGCCATCATTCGCAGGAAAAATATTCCACTGAATCATCTGTTATTTCTCGCGTCATCCATCGAAAACAGACATTGCGGCTACTACGGCTATTAGGCCAGCTAGCTGCAGCTGCAGGTCGTCTTTTGCTGCTGTTCTAGAACGAACGACACCATCTCCCACATCATTCGTTTGTTTCTCGCCGTCGCCAAATCCGAATCGGTGCCAAGTTTTTTTTTTTCTGTGGTTGATTATAGTCGTTCTAATTGAATAAGGATTTCTTTGTGTTTTTTAAGCGTAACACAAACATAGCCTACGATTTTAAGCATAAAGCAGGCAATTGAATCTGCAAAGAACTACGAAAATTGTTTTATTCTTAACACTTAAGGCAATGTCTATAAACAACGTAGTTTTGAGCATTTCAGACCTCCTCCTCCCCCGTCATAGACTTGAATCCAGCTTAGTTAATTTTTGGTGAGTCTATACTTTTACCACTTTAGTTTTTATCTTAACTCAGCTAGTGAGGTTCGTTTCCATTATCAATTGCTTCCACGTAAGTTGATTGAAAGGTGAAAGTGGCACTTCGACGAACACCTGTATGACGCACGATATGCAGGCATAAGCAGAATTCCTTATGGTATCACAGATGAGAAAAATGCAACTGATTTTAAACTGTTGTTCATAATAACCTAATAATATGAAACATAGGGAATCGCGCCACTTGGGCGGTGGCTTCTATATTCGTCTGTTTTCCACTATAACTCAGTCAAATTTAAACCAATTGACACAACTTTTGGAATGTGGTGAGATAGGTATAGTATCTACCCGTGTACAACATTTCAAGTCAATTGGTTCAAAATTGCCGGAGTTATAGTGAAAAACAGACGAATATAGAAGCCACCGCCCAAGTGGCGCGATACCCTATAAAGAATTACTTTTATCTGTTTGAAAATTGAATTAATAATACGTAGAATCCGCTTTTCAAACGAGAGACCGTCCCTTTCCCTACCCGTTTCCGTCAATCTCATAGAAACACAAGTGCATCAATAACCCTCGTGAATAATGGGGTGAGCAAAGCTCCACCTGAGCCCTCAACTCGCACCTCAACGCAATGGATTGCCACACTCTGTGCGGTGCGGATTCCAATCCGACCGTTTTCTGCCCAGAGAGTAAGACACCACCGTCTCACCGTGTTCTATAACCAGCAGCAATCAGCAGCAGCAGCAGCGTGTAGTGGTGGGTGGATCCAGCGAGCGAGCCAGAATGTCAAAAACAAGTCCGTCCAAAAGAAGAGAGAACTCGTACTCGCGATTTCAGAATCAGCTGTGCGATGGTAGTCGTGTCGTGAGCAGCAGCGAGAACGACGAGCCCTCGCCGCTGCACTGCCGCCCGTCTCTTCCTATAAATACTAGTTAGGGGAGAGCGTGTGTGCATCGCCGCACACGGCGACGGGTGAAATTAGGATTCGCAATCGGGGAGAGCGCTGTCAGATTGGCTGTCAAATTAAAAATTCAATTTGGCCCGTACGAGTTCAGGATCAGCGCTTCGCGAAATTGGGACACCACTCGGGCGGGCAATCAATTAACGGGGAGCCCCAACCGGTAACGATTTCATTGGGTGCATGATTGTCTCTAATTAGCAGAGGTGTCAATCAGAAAACCAGCAGCGTCCGAGCATTTCTTATTTTGACGTTTTCCCCATTGAGCGATTTGATTGGTGTTGAGGTAACTCTCTCGCAAACAGAATCACAATCAGTGTTTCTGGTAGTACCACATCGGCGGGCGTATGATGGTATTAGAGGGGTCGCCATTTTGAAAATAAGGGAATCGATTGCCGCACACTCTGACAGCCGTCGTCGACCAACAACTGCGGGAGCGAGCGAAGGCAAGCAACAAACTGCACGGGATTGCAGTTTTACCGATGTGCCCAAATGCATCGACACGCTAACGTTAATGCACACATTTCATGAGTTCAAGGAAGCGATCAAAATTCTACAGTATTCCCTCGTTTGATAGCAACAGAAGATTAACACAATTCTTATGATGCCTTACTTTTGCTGTTAGAATGCGTAAGAAAATAACAACATTTTAGATTACTGCGTCAGATATTCATACTACGTTGTGTGTATTTATTTCGTAGTGCAACTATCTAATCTGGTGGCAGCGAGCGAGCTACAACACTCGACAGGCAGTGTGATTGTGTGTACGGTGAGAAATACAACTGTAACTGACAGTGTTGCCAAGATGATGAAAAATTTTTCGATAGAATGGCCCTATTTATACACAATTCTATTCTTCGAGGATTTTCAATACAGCTTTATGACGAATACCTTAATTATAACTAAAAAGTACGCTCAGTAGCAAAATAAAAACAAAAGCGCATTTTTTACAAACAATTTTTTTTCTAACTTTGACTATTACGTTCACGAATTGGGTCTCCAGTAAGCCTAGTGATTAAGGCCTAGGATAGGATGCGTCACGTAGTCAGCCGATTCGAGACCATTTTGCTGTCAAACGGAGACCAGTCACTGATTGGTCGAAATTGATATTCGATTGCTGCGATCAGATCGCTTTTTATTGGTTTGGCCGTGTTGCTAGTTTGTAAGTTTAGCATGTGATACCAATATTCAAAATCATTTTATTTTTCTATTCAAGTTATATCGACTTAAATGTGTCAGTATTCAAATATAAAGCAACCTAAAGTGGCTCCCATGCCTGATCATTGATAAAAACCTTTAATTTGGTGCAAAATCTTCGACGAAATCGAACGAAAAAATAACAAGGCAGGCGAATTTCTGTTGTCACATCCTATCCTAGGTTGAGGCTATGGATCGTCAATCCGGAGACGGCGGGTTCGATTCCCGTTCCGGTCCGGAAAATTCTCTCGACTCCCTGGGCATAGTGTATCATTGTACTTGCCTCACAATATACAAATTCATACAATGGCGGGCAAAGGAAGCCCTTCAATTAATAACTGTGGAAATGCTCAAAGAACACTAAGTTGAAGCGAGGCAGGCCAAAAAGAAGAATTTAAATTACTTTTAAGCGCCTTTTTCTGAGTCACTATGATATTTTCAGATTTTTTGCACTTTATTTTGGTACCTAAAATTAATTTCAAAGAGATTTTTTGAAATCACCTTCTGACAGCTGGGTAACTGCTTCACATGCGACGAGGGGTGGTTCGACAAATCGCTCCCATACAAACTTCAAATTGATTTTCAAATAGGTTACCGGGCACCAAAATTCGTGAAAATTTGGATTTCGGCTCAGTTTGGCATGCAGATTCAGAATATGGAATTATCTCAACATCACTAAAGAAGCCAATTGATTGGAAGACAATTTTAATTACTCCTTTCAATTTGTTTTTATTCTTGTTTTGTTTTTTTTTAATATTAAAAAAAAAGACACGGACAACGTCTTCAGCTTTCGGCTGTACAGACTGTTTTAAACTTAACATTAGACAACGGACAACGGAGCATGCACCAGTGGAAACGGGGAAGAAACTATTCTCACGAAAAGTTTCAACGCCCGAAGCGGGAATCGAATCCTCACCCCATAGCATGGTGCGATTATAAGCTTGGTGACCCTAACCGCACGGCTACGAGGTTCCACAATTCTGCTGTGACTCCTTCAGGGATTTCTACAAGGATTACTTCAGGAATTTTCTTATAATTTGTTGGAAATCCACATGTGATCCCTTCAGAAATTCTCGCTGGCATCGAGGAGTGCTCTTGGGATTTATTCAAAAATTTCTGGTAGAATCCCCCAGAAAGTTTTGCAAGATTTGGAAATTTCTGGTAGAGTGCATCAGGAAGTTTCACTGGGATTGCTCAGGCAATTCCTTCTTGGAATCCTCCAGGAATCCTTGGAGGACTCCCAAGATTAATTACTGCACAAGTGAAAGTGGATGAGAAATTCCAGCAACAATTCTTGGAAAAAATCTTAGTAGCAATATCTACCTCCTTCTGCTGTTTCTTCTTACAGGAATACAGCTCTAACTCATTTGCAGAGACACTCCTGAAAAAATCTCTGAAGGAATCACAAGAATAATTTCTATTGGAATCTTTGGAGAAATCTCTGGAGGATTCCTTGGAAGAATCACAACTAGGATATGTATAGGAATCTTGGGGGGAAACCTCTGAAGCAATTCCAACAAGAAGTTTTATAAGAATCCCATCGAGCATTTGTGGGAGGAATTCTAAGAGGGATTTTCCAGAGATTTAGGAATACCCGATGGTGTTCTCTAGAAATTCCGGCTCGAATTGCAGACGAAATACCTTCAAGGCTTCGTTCCTATTTGTCCCAGAATTTCTTCATTCCTCCAGGGATTTCACTAATAATTTCTACAAGCATACCTTCAGATCCAATGATTGGGATTCCTCCAGAAATTCTTCCTGAAACACCTCAGTAGATTTCTCCATGCACTCCTCCTATAATTTCTCCTTCGTTACCTTCAGAAATTTTTTCAAGGTTTCTTTTAGAAATTTCTGCAAGGATTCGTCCAAAGATCATCTGGTATCACCAATAGAAATTCCTGCTGGGATTCTTACAGTAATTCCTGATGTAATTTATTCATGTATTTGTTTTGCAGTTTGGTGTACCTACTGGGAATTCTCTTGAGATTATTTCAGAAGCTACTGACGAAATTTCTCCAGGACTGCTACTGGGATTTCTCTAGACATTTTCTGGGGGAATCTTTAAGGATTTTTTTTCTGGGTTTCCCATGTAATACCTGCAGGGAATTCTCCAGAAATTCTTGATATTCATGAACATTAACTAGAGATATTCCTTCTGGAAAATTTCCAGTGGAAATGCTTGAGACATCTCAGCAATAACTCTAGTAGAAATTTCTAAAGACATTCTAGCAGTAAACGCAGGATGTATCCCAAGAGAAATTTCTACAACCATCATTGAAGAAATCTCCGAAGGAATCATAACAGGAATTTCTGAAAAAAAGCAATGGGAGTCCTTGGAGAAACTTTAGGAAAACAAATTTGAACGAATGCTAGGAGGAGTTATCGGAGGAACCCCAGCAGGTACCGAGGTACCCTAGAGTAATGCTGCAGAAATCCTCTTGAAATTCCTCCGCAAATGCCTGATGGTTTTCAGGTAGAAGTTTCTGTTGGATTCCTCCAAAGATTTCTCCAGAAATTGTTCCGATGATTCCCTCAGAGATTTCTGCAAAGATTCCTCTAGGAATAACTCACGTAATACCTCCAGAAACTCTCCCACCAAGCACTCTTGCTGGGGTTTTTCAAGCATTTCAAGATGGTATTTTTTGCCGTTATTGTTCATAGGAGTCATCCTCCAGAAATTCCAGGAATATTTCAAGCAGGAATTGCTTGAGGAATCCCAGCAACATTTATTAATGGATTCTCATAACGAATGACTGAAGAAATCCCAGCTGCATTCCAGGAGCAGTTTCAAAGAGGAATTCTTGGATAAATCCCTGAAGAAATTCTTAAGGAATGCCCGTAAACAAATAGATGCATTTCTGGGGAAATCCACAAAGAAATTAGGCGGGGATTGCTAGATGAATTCCATCAAATATAATTGAAGGAAACAGAAAAAACTGAGAGAGTATCCCAGAAGAATCTTTGGCGAAATTCCAAGAGGGATTGTTGGAGGAAGCAGATATTCTCTAGGAAATTCCAAGAGAAATTTGTGAAGGAAACTTTTGAAAAATCCCAGTAGAAATCACGGAAGCAACTCTGCAGTAATCCCAATGGGCATGTCGAAAGCATATTCCAGAGGAGTTCCTATAAAAGAACGTTTGAAGAAATCGGCGTAGAAATGCCAAGAGGAAGATCTGAAGGGTTCCATTGAGAAATCTTTGAAGAAAATTTCTTGACATTCCTCCATCAATGTCTTTAAAAATTCTTGCTGAGACTGCTTCAGAGGTCTTTCTTAGGATACTTACATAAACCCTTGCTTTAATTCCACCAAGGATTCCTATTGCAATTCCACTTGGAGATATTTCAGCAAGAATTCTTAAGTGAACTTTCAGCAGAAATCACTGAGTAAATTTTCCTTGAACTTCCTTCAAAAACATTAGCATATTTAGAATGCGGTAAGAAATATTTCTGAAACTACTGCAAATGTTTTTAATGCTTTACCAGAAATTATCGTGACATTTACACGTTCTTTCCAAATAATAGAAATCTTATCTAACATAAATTGGCAATTTATCTGCACAAAACCCAACAGCATTCCAGGACCAAGTTCAACTGATATTCGCAAAGGAATTTAAATGATGCTTCCAGTAAGAATATCCAGAGGATTTCTTAGAGGAATCTCAAGAGAAATTCTGAAGAAAACCCTGGAAAAAAATCTCGGAGTTAACTTTTGGGGAATCAATAAATGATAGCACGGATTGCTGGATGAACCCCATCAAGAACAGTTGGAGGAATCCCAGCAACAATTTATAGATATTATCCTGGACGAACTCTAAGGTAAATGCTTGGAAAAATCCAGGAGGAACTCTAAACAATCCTTGGGAAAATCTGTCAAGGAACTGGATGAGGAATTCCTGGAGGAAACCTTGCAGGCATATTCGGGGAAATTGCACGAGAAATATTGGGAGGACTTTTTTCTAAATCTCTGTAGAAATTGCATAATGAACTCTGCAGTAATTCCAGTGGGCATAGAGTATTTCCTACAGGAATTCCTAGAATTGGATAATTTGCGAAGGAATGCCAAGACAAACTTCTGAAAGAATTCATTGGGAAATCTCAGAAGATCTTTTTTGGAATTCTTCAACAAATGCTTGATAAGATTTGTCTAGAAATCCTTGAAGAGATGTTTCTTCAAGGATACCTATGTATGTAAATTCTTTCTGTAATTCACGCAAGGATTCCTATTGAAATTCCTTTTGTGATTTCTCCAGAGATTTCCTAAGGTAAAAAATCCTTACAAATTCCTGCTAGGATTTCTTCAAATGGTGCTACCAATATTTCTTCAGTAATCGCTCTTAAGAGTCCTCCAAGTATTTCTATAGGCTTTCCAGTAAGAATCGCCAGAGGAATCCCAGCAGGACGCCCGGTGCATTTCCCCAGAAACTCCTGAATGAAGCAGCATTCCTGGAGCAATCTCAGAAAGAATTCTTGAAGGATTTTTGAGTAAATTTCCAGCAGAAATAACAGTTAATTTTCTTAGACTTCCATAAAACATTTTTAAGGGATCGCATTTAAAATACGGTGAGAACTGTTTCAAAAACTTCTGCAAATGTTTTAATGCTGTAATCAAAACATTTTCCTGAGATTATGCCTAAACCATGTTTTAAGCTTTTTTGCTCCATTTTTTTTCGAATGAGGCCTCAAGCTGGAAAAGCATACGCATGTGAGAAGAGATCTTCTTCTTTGTGGCTCTACGTTTCTACTAGAACTTAGCCTGCTTCTATTCAACTTAGTCAGGGTGTCTAAATTCCCTGAGTTTTCAAGGGTTTTCCAGAGGGAAATTTTGAAAATTTATTATTCTAAATTTGCATAAATTTTCTATTTCATACTCTGCAAAAGCTATACAGAAGGATCCCCAAAAATAAAGCAGGCATCTTTCAAGATTTCTGAGACTTGTTTCTTAGGTTCCTACCACAGTTCCTTCCTGGATGTCCGCCGATGCTTTTCACGAGGTATGTGTTGGAGTACCTTCTAATATTTCTTCCAGAGGTTTTCCTGATATGCTTCAAAAGTTTCTCGCTAGATTCATCCTGGAGATCCATTCATCCGTCTTGGATAACTGCCAATAGTTTCCCTCGGGATTTCTACGAGATTCTTGCAGAAGCTCCAGGGATTTCTAGCAAACACATTGCGTAGTTTCCTGCAAGATTTCACTTGAATTTCTTCGGATATTTCACCGAGAATTTCTTACAGGGAGTTTCGTAAATTATACCAGGAGATATTCTGAGGAAAACTTTTGGAAAAAATCCCTGTAAGAACTCTGGAAGTCCCTATTAAAAAAATCTTAAAAAGAGCATCCAGAATCTCGGGACAATTTCCGATAAAGATTCCGAGAAAAGTTCTGGGAATAATCCTGAGAAAATCTGTAAAAAACTGTTCCAGGAGAAACTCCGAGAGAAATTTCAGGTGAAACTTCAAATTAAATCCCACGAGAACCTTTAGTTTTAAGATTTATCCCAGCTGAAACTCCAGAAGAAATCTCACAGAAACATCTTGAAGCAATTACATGGAAAAAATTGCGGCAAAAATCCCGGAAGGAGCTCCTACTGAAAGTTCGTGAATTTAGAAAACCTTGCAGGAACTCTATTAGAAAATCTCAGGAATAATCCCTGTAACAACTCTGAGAGAAATCCTGGGAAAATCTCCTGGACTTCTTCCAAGAGGAGCATGAAATATCTAAGAGGAATCCCGAGAGAAATTCTAGGAGAAATTCCCCAATAACTTCTACAAGTTATTCCACGAGAATCCTTAAAAAAAATCGGGATAAGTCTTAGTAGAAATCCCACGAGGGACTCTGGGAACTATATAGGGAATTCTGAAAAGAAATCTGTAGCATCCCCTTGAAAAACTTCAGGAGGAATCCGTGGAAAAAACAGGCTTATTCCCGTATTCGGAAAAATTCAAAAAAGAATACCAAGACAAAATACGTGAAAAACATGGATGGAATCTTTTGATAAACCCTGGAAGGTATTCCAAGAGTTATTTCTAAAGAAGTTTCAGGAAGAAACCCTGATGGAATTTCTGGAATAATCCTTGTAGCAGAATTTTTAGATGGATTTCAACATCAAGGTTCATCCAAGTCCACATAGAATTTGCAGCATATTATTGGAATCGTCGACTTATCGAATACATCTAGATCTGAGAGCCTTCCTTGTATTCCTCTAGCATGGTTATCCAGATTCCTTCTTGATTTAATTTGCTTTGCGAATAATCATACCATTGTAATTATATCAAGCTACCAGTAAGAACCTGCAGCATTACCAGAAAAATATTTGTTTTCACAGTTTGTTCTTTCTACAAACAACAAACATGTAGGAAACATAACATAATAGAAAGCTTGTTTTATTCATACCAACAATTCAGTAATCTTCATGGACTCTTCTTTTGAGTAGATTTTAAATTAGTGAAATTTGCTGCGTTTTTATTCATACGACCCAATGTATTTTTTCATCCGTAAACAATTTCCCTTTCTGAGTATTCCAGGGTTTTCTAGGTTTTTTCAGGTGGTAGACACCCTGTTAGTGTTTTTTTTTGAGCATTTCCACAGTTATTATTGAAGGGCTTTCTTTGCCAGCCATTGCGCGAGTTTGTACATTATGAGGCAAGCACAATGATACACTTTGCCCAGGGAGACAAGCAAATTTTCCCGACTGGAACGAGAATCGAACCCGCCGTCACCGGATTGACGATACATAGTTTTAACCACTACGCTAACTGTAGATCCCAAGAAACAATGCTACATTTCATAGGGGGTGACCCAAACTTTTGATCGGGGCTGTACGTACAAGACATCCAACGTGAATTTGGCTAAACATTTGCTCCGGGTCGCATTACGAAGGCTTTATCAAAGATATCAATTGGGTTGGATATGAAATCTTTTTAGAATTTTAATGAGAACTTACTAAGTATTAGTACACAACCTTGTAAGAAGTTAATCAAAATTGGATATCGGTAGCTCAACAAGATTCTGATTCAAGTTCTCTAAAGTTATTTGAACAAGGTATCTCCTCTATTTGGGAAATATGTGCCAAGCCATGCCATGACTTTCCGTCTACATTTTTATTGAAGATCATTTACCAGCAAGGAACATAATCTATGGTCTTTATTGTCAATTCAATCTAGAATCTGCTAAGAAGTAAAAAAATCGAAGGATCTTGGAAGAAATCTATTGACATTCTTTTGAAGAATGGTTTGGCAAATTGAATAGGAACAAAATCCAATTTATACGGCAATTGGTGGTGAATGCTTTTTTTTTTAAATTTTCGATCAAAAACAGGTCAAAAGCATGTCGTGTCGATATTTCAGACCTGGTGTCCAAGTAGAAGACTATCGTGCGGGGAGTTTGTAGAGAATTGGTTAGAAATAAGTCTTGGAAATGTTGTCAAGCTATTTTTAACGAAAACTGAGGAAAATTTCCATAAGAACTCGTGACATTGTTAAAATACTGTTCTTCGATTATTCATGGAAATTCTGTTGCGGACAAACCTGCTGAAATACTTTATGCTCCTTATCATAATTGTTTTAACAGTTTATCAAAAACTTGGTGATTTTTTTTTATAAAATTCAAAACCTCCAAATCTATTGTAATCTTCGGCACATAGTCTTTAAATCCCTCCAAAAAGTCGATTATAAATTTATCAAGCAGCTTTGAATAAACTAAAAATTGCCAGGAATTTCTTCCTATATTCTTATAAGACAATCAGAATTTTGAAAAACTTTTCGTGTACCTTTCCCATTTGGAAATGCCAAAAATTAATTCAGAGAAACCACATAAATTCTGTTCTGAAGCCCTACATTCATTTAATTCTTTATACAATTGTATAAATAGGGTCACGGTGCCATAAGCAATCCCATGATGCCAAATTCATTCTATTTGAAAACAAAGCGATTGCGGGACCGTTTGATTTAATTCTTTTTGTTATCAGCGCACATACTTCGTTTTGAGAAGGATGAAATTGGGAGCAACATGCTGAACATATGGAAAAGTCTCCCTAATAAATAAAATAATATATACATAAAAAGACACAATTTCTAAGAATGATTCATAGTTCACTATCGAATCCGATTCGAATCTTTTCTGTTGAACCTTGACTAACTGGCGTTATCTAGGCTTTTCAAGGAATGATTTTACCGATCTGATGGGATTTCGCAACGAAACGCAATACCTATCAATTTCTGACGTGGATAACAGCTGACATGTTTTTCTTGCATCAATTCAAAAGAAGTAAATTATTTTTATTTATGATATAATTAATAATATATCGTCTGGAATCTTCGCCTGTCATCAATTGGAAAAAAATCTTCCAAACCAAACCCCAATAAATAAAAAAAACGTGCACTTACTTATTATTTTCATGCCGCCCATAACGGGATAGTTTTGCGTCTTGTTGCCCTCCGCAAAAGAGGTAGTCCTGGGCCGACCACTCATCTCGTCGCCGTAGTCCTGCTGTTGCTGCTGCTGCTGGGATGTCGTCGCTACTCCTGCTCCTGTTGACAATGCGGGCTGCTCCGTCTTGTTTTCCGTCTTCTCACTGTCACACAACACAATTCTGGATCGAACAAATCAACAATCGACAACTTCAACGACAACAGAACGGGAACGGATCTATTACTTCCCGGGACCGATCGTCGTTGCAATTTTGGTTTCACTGTGTCGGTCACACACTTTGTTGATTTTGATTTTTTTTTTTGTTGAAATTATTCTCACTTTTTTGTGGCACTAATTCCTGTTGGTGATTTGTGATTCCTGTTTTGATTGGTGATTTTCTTGATTTCACTTGGTATCTCTTCGCACGGAATTTGCACTGAATCCAAACTTTCGGCAAGCAAACGATGAACGGTTTGTGATGGGAATGTTACAACGGGGTAGTGCTCAGCACTGCTTACAGAGTAGCATCCAGCAATCCCACACGTACGAAATTTCTTTCAATTAAAAAATACGATTCCGATGCACTACTTAACGCGAGGCACGAATTTTCCTCGATCTTTTCTTTTTTCTTTTTTTTTTTCGTGTGCTTCCTTCGAACTGTCGGCCGAAACCTGAAGCACTTTCCACCTTATTTTGCCTGTACTGATGTATTATTTATTTTTTGCTGAACCAATTTCCTTCCGGGCAGCACACAACACACTTCTTCTTCATCGAGAGATCTCTATTTTGGCCTCAAAATTTTCATTCACAGCTCACATTGATTGCACACCACCATCACGAGAGCAAATTGTGAGAGAGAGCAGCAACACTGAAACTACAATTATTTCAAACATCAGATATAGTAGTACATAGTAGGGGCATGATGGGACGACGACGAGTGATGATGGCACGCACACCCCTGCTATTCGCGATATCCGATATTATGGGGGATCGCAGCGATTTCTTCTGCCTGGTTCGGACGCACACCCATACACAGTTTATCGGGAGAAGAAAGAAATAAGAGGGTTTCGTCAAATGAGACAACTTATGCTATGTGTGTATAAATGATGTTGAGCGAAAAAAAAAACTTTTTTTCTTTCTTCGTCGTTTGGCCCGTTCCGTAGGAATTATTGGAAAATCGAATTTTCTTCGTTTGGCCTCAAAACGCACCGGGGAAAGTGGTGCCCGAAAATTGCCAGCACTGACGATAATGATCGTCGGTCACCAGGGCAGACCATTTGAGAGGGGGGATCCCGAAATCCAGGTCCAGATTCGAAAACGGGTCACTGCGCGACTGGGCCCCAAAGGATCCGGAGGGCAAATCGTAAAACGTCACTCGCACTTTGGCCGAATTATCGAACCATACTAATTGTGGTACGCACCAGGGATGGTTCGTCTCGCGATTCACAGTCACTAATTAGAACTGATTCACCTAATTTGCACCCACAAAAACCGAGACAGTCTCGTCTGTCCCGTAGAACAACTCAACTAGTTTAAAGTCGAAGGTGTGTAACATTAAAAATCACTCTGGCCGAGCAAAAGAAGTAGCAGCAGCTGAAAAGTGCCTATTAGACTACGACGACGACTACAGCGAGAACCAAGACGACGTCGACTACGAACGAATACTGCCGTGTACGTTTTGGAATTGGAATTGGAAAAAACGGTAGGAGCGATATAACTAAGGTACCGTATGTATGTACGAGCAAGCGTTCGTACGTAGGAGCCCCTTTGCTCTTTCTCTCGTTGTGTGATTACAGTGGTTGTACCGACGATTGTGTGTATGTTGTTGGGTGACAGCAGTGTAGCCAAGCTAGCAGTCTGTGGTAGTCGTACTAGCCCTGGTCAACGGAGTGACATTTAGACAGGGTGGCAGTGTTGGAAGATGTGAATTTTTTTTAATACTTAGGTCAATCAAAGAACATATAAACCTTTCAAATTAAACCAACAATCATGATGTCAAGATCTCAAAAAAAAAAACAGGAACCGTAATCCGGGGTAACATTGATCAGAACTTACGATCTTTCTTGAATAATTCTCTTGTTAAAGCAAACGTTATATGTTTTATATTTTTAAAAGAAGTACTGGCTCTCTGAGTATGTGTTAAGCTTCTCGAAAAAGTATTGTGAAACATTAAATCACGTTAAAATAAGCTTTTCAATCTAGTTTTTGATTTTGTTGATTTGGGGTAACATTGACCATGTCAGTGATTAATGTTCGTTAGTGTTGAAAATACCCTTAACTACTAAATTTGGGGTCTCTGATTTCAAATATGTTGTCCAAATTCTTACAAGTTATGTACTTTTTGAGTTATTTTAGGATTAAAATCCTCTAAGCAGCGAATAAAGCCTAAAGTTAGGCAATGACTTAAGGATTTGACAGCTTACTTTGAATAAATCGTATATTTTATTGAAAAAGAGCATTTTCATAAAGGTTTCGTTTATTAAATCATAGGATATCATATTGAAGTTATCCAGCTTTTTACGCTTTGATGAGGGGTGATGCATTTTTGACGGATCTTGCCGACAGCCCTTGCAGCATCACAGCAGCCAACATTTTCAGTTCATTGCTCCAGAAATGTCAAAAATTTTCACCTCATGTTACCATTGTTACCATAACAACAAATATAATCAGGTTTGGCAGGCTGATAATCACACCATAACTGCTTTTTGTGTGCATTTTATTCCCGCCCTCAACAGCTGGGTCCATAGCTGAGTGGTCAGCATGCGAGGTAGGCAATCACGAGGTTTTTGGTTCGAGACTGTTTGGTCGTTGTTTTTTTTATAATTGTATATTTGTTCTGTTACCGAATAACACCTCTAAATTTTGACGCACCCGATGGAAATAAATAACATTGCTCACAAAAGGACGAACCAGCTCAGGGCTGAAAGTCTCTAAAATAAAGCAAAAAAAAAAACAATATTCAAAGCCCCCATTAATCCCAAGAAATTGTGAGGTTATGCACGCAGTGCCCAGAGACAGAATAGGTAGGTAACCTTTTACCTATTTCTGTCTCAACCGTGAAGATTCCTGCCGCAGCTTCGTCCATCGGGCCATCCGGTGACAACGGAAGGGAGCCCATGGCCAGCCAAGAACACCCACGATGATCCCCGCCACAATGACGTTGGCTGAGTAAACACGGCGAAAGACTCCTGATAACCCACAAGGGGTACCACCACAGCTCGCTCGTTAAGGTCATCTGACAAGTCTCTCAGAACCATACAGCGCAAGGAATTCGCCAGGGGCTTCAAAAAATAAACTTTCTTGCAGATGACAAACAGAATAAATAATGTATGCGACGGCTTTTGTTCACATCAGTGACGAATGTGCGGGAAAGAAAAGCTTTATGATTAACAACAAATATGGTAACAATGGTAACATCAGGTGAAAATTTTTGACATTTTTGGAGCAGTGAACTGAAATTTTTGGCTGCTGTGATGCTGCAAGGGCTGTCGGCAACACCCGTCAAAATTACATCACCCCTCATCAAAGCGTAAAAAGCTGGATACAGTGATTTCTAACTTTATATTGTATCTAGTATTTATACCAAACATGAATGTTTGACAATGCATCTCATTGCGTTACGAAACACAGTTAAGGAAAACTCGATTTATTTCAATGTTTCTTCTTATTCTTCTTCTTCTTTATGGCTCTACGTCCCCACTGGGACTTGGCCTGCTTCGCTTCAACTTAGTGTTCTTTGAGCATTTCCACAGTTATTAATTGAAGGGCTTTCTTTGCCTGCCATTGCATGAATTTGTATATTGTGAGGCAAGCACAATGATACACTATGCCCAGGGAGTCGAGAAAGTTTTCCCGACCGGAACGGGAATCGAACCCGCCGTTTCCGGATTGACGATCCATAGCCTTAACCACTAGGATAACTGAAGACCCGCTGTAGATGTCAAGAACTAAACTCCAGAACAGTTTGGACGACCTTCAATGTCCCAAAAGTATATGATAATACAGGGTGTTAGGTTCATGAGTGCAAACTTTTTAAGGGGTGATAGAGGACCATAAATGGTGAAAAAAATTGTTCTACGCATATGGTCAAATCTCAACCGATACGTAGTTATTGAACTTTCCATGTTTTGTACTATTATTGCCTTAACTGGCTGTAACTTGAAAATGGCTAAACTTATCTCAGTTTTTTACCCTTACTCGAAAGAAGATTACATTTTCTATCAAATGACATCTTTGAATGGATTGGCTCAGTTGAATAACTATGTTTTAAGAGCAAAAAAGGTCAAAAGTAGTGTGTTTTAATTTGTTTTTGTCAATTATCTTTAAAAAATACGTAATAAATTAAAATTCTCTCTTAGGCAAAATTGTGGCTCCTGTTCCACTCTACAATTCATTCTTTGACACTCTTATCGTTTTCTTGCAATTTTTAATTAGAAATTGCGATTAAGATCATAACTTTGCAACTGTACAAGAAAGCACTGTTTTACGCACTGCGCCGCAGGAAATTGCAAGAAAACGATGAGAGGTACAAGTTTGGTGTCAAACAACGAATTGTAGAGTAGAACAGGGCCACAATTTTGCCTAAGAGAGAATTTTAATTTATTACGTATTTTTTAAAGATAATTGACAAAAACAAATTAAAACACACTACTTTTGAGCTATTTTAATCTAGAAAACTTAGTTAATTAACTAAACCAATCGATTCAAAGATGTCATTTGATAGAAAATTCAATAATTTTTCGAATAAGGGTAAAAAACTGCGATAAGTTTGACCATTTTCAAGTTATAGCCACTTAAGGCAATAATAGTACAAAACATGGAAAGTTCAATAACTACGTAACGGTTGAGATTTGACCATATGCGTAGAACATTTTTTTTCACCAATCATAGTCCTCTATCACCCCTTGAAAATTTTGCACTCACGAACCTAACACCCTGTATAAATTAGTCTTTCAGTAGATCCAGTAAACATAGTTGATTGACTGGATAATCCCAAAAGATTTTTTGGAATGATCTGTAGAATTCAAAGAGATTAATGATAACTAGCATAACCCACGTGAAGAAAACGGTGTTTTTGTATTTTGTTTCCGATCTTTTTAAGATGAAATCTCAAATTTTGAGAGTTATTTTTATCCAATCACGAAAATCCGAGAAACTTGTGGAAGAAAAATTTGTAGTTGCTTCCTTGAACGCTTATGTATCAATGCATATTTATGTGAAACATTCAACTGTGACTGTTGTGGAGTTCTAATACATAGAATAAAAGAAACTTCTAGAGCTTTCTACAGGATTATTGCAGCATCGTAGCGATGCACCAATAATGCAACAATGCATCAATGCAAAGATAATAATTGTATAACTGTCATACTGTGTAAAACAATTAAATGAAACATTTCAAAGCGTGACAGAAGGACAGACCGTCAATTCTGGGGTTTTGTATCTATGATTTTTAATCACAGAATCTTATACTGATCATGGTCTACAGAAGTTAGTAGACGGCAGCGGAAGTGGAAGCGCAGCTTGAACCACAATACTCCCCTGGAAAATTTCATAACCATACCCCTGGAAAAAATCTTTGGGGCAGTCTCTATGGAAGAATCCTCAAAAAAACATTTATAAAATCACAAGAGAATTCACTGAAGAATCCTTGGTGAAATTTCTGAAAGACAGAGCTAAACCCTACAGGAATTCCTGAAGGAAACCTGTTAGTAATCTTGTACCAACTTTTCGAACCCTCTAAGCAGAATATTTTCTTCGAATGAGTGTAATCAGTTTTGTACCTTTTAATTCCACCCTATGTTGCTTATCCTTTGACAGATACGCGTATGTCTACTACCACTTGTAATCTTCCTCAGTGTCAGTTATCCACTGTAAAAATGACACTGAGGAAAATTACAAGTGGTAGTCGAAATACGCGTATCTGCCAAAGGATAAGCAACATAGAGCGAATTAAAATGTACAAAACTGATTACACTCATTCTGTTAGTAATGTTCGAGTAATTTCTAGAGAACTTACTGAAGGCGTTCTCAGAGAATTTCTAAGAGATCTTTATAGGGATTCTCCTCTAAAGAAATCTACGGATGCAATCCGGTAGGAATTTCTGAAGAAACTCTAGCAGGAATTCCTAAGAGTTACTCCTAAAAGAATCCTTTGGAAATTTTCTAGATAAAAACCACGAAGTAATTCTAGGAGGAATTATTGGAATCACTTCAGAATCTTCTGCATACATCCCTAGAGGAGTTCCTGTAGAAATTCCTGAAAAAAAACGCCTGCAGGAATATCAGCATTGAATTTCTGGAGGGATCTCACCAGCAGTTCCCGAAGGAATCCCTAGATCGGGAATTTCTTGGAAAATATCCGAAAAGATTTATTTATTTATTTAAGTCAACAGGTCAAAATAATACACCCCAATGACACTTAATACTAACAAACAATGATACATTAAAATTAACAGAGTATTTTTCTAAAACTATTCTTATTTACTAAACGGGAAACATGGAAGTCAAAAACATTGAAACATTTATTGAAAACGCGGCACATGCTTCGCAGTGGTTCATTTTGGCCATAATTGCTAGAACTGAATCTTAAATGAAGAAAAGAGTGCGAGCGTAGACTCCGTCTGCGAATGTTAAAATCGATCATACTGAGAAGAGCAGGACAATCGATGTGATTTTGCACCAGATCTGCAATAAAGCATGCCTTAGCAAGTTCTCTTCTTGCCTGGAGAAGCTCCAGATTTATGAGCATGCAACGACTTTTGTAGCTGGGCAAGTTGTAGGGATTTCTCCAGTTAAGAAACCGAAGAGCAAAGCGAACAAACTTACGTTGAATTGATTCAAGTCGCTGATTTTCATTCTGGTAGTATGGAGACCAGACTACTGCCGAATATTCCAGAATCGGGCGTACTAAAGCGCAATATAATGATTTCAAGCAATAAATGTCTTTGAACTGTTTAGCAAAACGAAAAATAAACCCTAACTGCGAAGAGGCCTTCGAAACTATGTACGAAACGTGATCTTTAAAAGTTAATTTTGAATCTAATAAAATGCCTAGATCTTTCACAGTAGTTTCACGTTTCAGGTTTGTATTGTCTAAGCAATAATCGTGCAAAAAAGGTAATGCTTTACGACCAAAAGATATCACTAAGCATTTTGAAACATTCAGTAGCATACGATTGAGTCGGCACCAGTTAGCAAAGATCTGTAGTTGCTGTTGCAGAAACACAGCATCGTTCGGATGTTTTATAACATAATAGAGCTTCAAATCATCAGCGTACGACAGAGTTAAGCAATCCAGAACAAAATTGACGTCATTCATGTAAAGCAAAAATAATAAGGGTCCAAGGTGACTACCCTGAGGCACGCCAGAAGATACTGGAAATGATGGTGAGACATGATCGCCAATTTTCACGGACATGCTGCGACCAATCAGATAAGAGCGGAGCCACTTCAGTGAGTTGTAATCGAATCCTAACTTTTTGAATTTAGCGAGGGCAATTTCATGGTTCATCTTATCAAAGGCTGCTGATAGGTCTGTGTAGATAGCATCCACCTGGTTACCTTTCTCCATCTCACGAACTATGAAGTTAGTTAAGATTGTAAGATTCGTGGTTGTTGACCGTTTAGGCATAAAACCATGCTGGTTGACTGAAATGTAATGAGCACACGTCTGCACAAGTTTATCAAGAACGATTAGCTCAAAAAGTTTTGAAGTTGCACTCAATGCAGCTATCCCTCGATAGTTGGAGACATTCCGTTTGTCACCCTTTTTGTGTACAGGAAATACAAACGAATCTTTCCAACATGTTGGATATTCACCAGAGGTTATGGACAAGTTGAAAATGGCTGCTAGAGGTGCAGCCAAGGAATCTGAACATTTTTTAAGGAGAACTGATGGGATACAATCCGGGCCAAATCCTGTTGAACACTTCAGCTTATCCAATGCATTTATCACCATGTTCGAAGTGACAGGCACCTGGAGGCTTGGACTTGATAAATGCGGGACATTGCGAACTACCTTGTCGATATCCTCGGTAGGAAGTATTTCATTGGTAAATACGCTGCTGAACTGGGAGCGAAACAGATCGGCGATGCCTGTGACTGAACTAACTTCTAAATCAACTCCGTTTGTCATTGAGGTCGGCAAACCAGTTTGTTTCCGCTGATCGTTAACGTAGCGCCAGAAACTTTTAGGATTTGACTTTAGACTGTTTTGAATCTCAACTTGATGGGCACGATACAGGCGATCATTGAGCCTGGTATAGAGTTCGTTAGCTTGTGCATAAGCAGATCTGGTGGCATCCGTACGGTATTTGCTGTGTTTTCTAAGCGCTGCTCGTTTTGAACGCTTCAAACTTTTCAAATGTGCATTTGACCAAGCAGGTTGTGTGGGCTTGCGTTGCGTTTTCTGCGGTACAAACTGGCTAATAGCATAAATTAATATGCTAGAAAACAATGAAGCAGACTGGTTAGCATCGGCGCCATTCAGAATCTGAGTCCAATCCAAATTACGAAGGAATACGTTCATGCCATCATAATCCGCTTTGGAGAAGTCATAGAAGATTTAGCTGGTAGTATCGTTGAACTGAAGTTGTGGCTTAATTTCGGCAGTCAAAAGCAGCGGAGGATGATGCAGGACGTCTTTGACTAAATGTGATGGAGCACGTATGACAGAACAATCTGGACATATATCTTCACTAGCGAAACAAAGATCAAGCACTCTATCGTTGTTGTTTCTAACAGAATTAAGCTGCTTCAATCCGGCAGTGTTGTACGCGTCCAGAAGTTTTCGGGAAGCCAGAGACAAGGAAGAGCATGATGAATCCGGAAAAAAAGATCCACTCGAATCGCATTGCCAGATGATGCCTCGCAAATTGAAATCTCCCAAGACTATGACGTTGTCATTGACACCCATTTGCGAAACAATCCAATCCAAC